>NC_134317.1:22188582-22339328 GCF_964195595.1 Calonectris borealis
CAGATGAAAGGCGGATGCATATGTGTGCTTTTCTGAAGTCATTTCAGGGGGGTTGGGAATAGGTCCCCTCTGAAAGGGTTGGCTCTGAGCTCTCCTGCGCGCGGCCCTCTGAGGCAGCACTCGTGATGCTCAGCAGCAGAAAGCTCTTGCTGACGTACCGAGTTGTGTGCTGGGCTTCTTCCTTGGGCAGGCAGGTTCTTACCTTTGAAAGAGTTCGTTGCGGGAGTTGTGACCCTAGCACAGCCAACAAATTTTAGGTTAACTTTCCTGTATAGCTACTGGATGAGGTTAACTGGGCTAAGACACTGGCCTGTGCTTCAGACATTGTATCCTTGGGGGCCTTCTATACAGAAGGTGTTGGGAAACATAAAGCCAAAATTAGTGCTGGGATAGGTATACTGAAGTGACTACTCTACTTATCTACTGAATTTGTCCTAGGACTGTTAAGATTTTTCTGCCTTTTTTTATTAGCAATACAAGTAACTTCTGAATTAAATAGCCAGCTATACAAAAATAATAAAACAGATTCAGCAATTGTTTTTGTGTGTTGTGGCAGTAAATCTGTTGAGTGTCTGCTCAGAAACAAGCCTCTTCTGCTTTCACTCATCCTTGTAGTTAAAGCAAATCTAGATTGTTTCTGTTTAAAACCAGCAAGCAATGTCCAACAAGTTAGACAATTGTAATCATAAATCCCTGGAACAATCTGTGTTTGGAGGGCATAAAGTAGATGAGCTGGGAAAATTTGTTCTGCATCAGTCTTTCAAAAAGGGAGCCAGACTCTTCAAAACAGAACAGAACAGGCACCTCTTTAGCACAGAGAGGAATTTTTGCTGGTTATAACTGCCTTCCCTGGTATTTGTAAATATACTGATAGGAAACTATGAGATTTGACAGACATACTTAATTTGCAGGAATAGCTTGCTTGGGTTTTTTGTTATGGGGCTCAGAGTTGGCTGGCGTTAGCAACATGAGCAGTCTTTTATGCAAGCACCACTTGAACTATGCCTGTGTCCAAGTGAGAGTTTTTTACCAGGTTCACAGAGATACTGTATGTATGTAATCAGAGTATACCCCTTAGCTCAAACTAGAGTTCATTATACTTGGAGATGACTCAGAGATGCTCTGCACACTTCACGTTCACCGTAGTTTTCTCAAATTTCTCCATGTAGGTGCATCCTCAGCACAGGAGGGGGAGATTCAAACTCTCATGCACCAGCAAGCAGTTAACTCAAATGTCTTTGTGGATGTGAAAGGCTAAAGCAAAAATGCCTATTCTCAGTATTCATGGGGACTTTGTAGGGTTCTGCCTGATGGCTTCATGAAATTTTTAATCTATTAGCACAGATCATGTAGGAGCAGTCTCCAGGGTGATTTTTTGCAGCTGCTTTCTGCCAGGCTGAGGTACCTTCCCAGAAAATAGATTGTTGGTCGGGGGATGGATGGGCTCCTTAAGTTTTGGGCTGTGATAAGAGGCCATTAGTCCTGTCTGTTGGTCCATAAAATGACCTACTTTTGATAAAAATGAAAGACAAAAGGGAATGGTTCAAGCTGTGATCAACAAACATTTTTAAAAAGTGTGAAATGTGCACTAGCTTAGCTTTTCTTTCTTGCATTGATGAAAATTTGTGAGTGGGCTTCCATATTGAAGTTGGCCACAAAATAAAGTTAAGTGAGGGAAGAAGCTTTCAGTGCTTGAAACACGTCAAGGAAAAAAGGTTTTCTAATTTGTGGGAAGAAGATTTTACAGAGCCTGTTAGCCATTAAAATGTGTTACACCTAGATAGAAAAAGTCATTGCTTTAGCAAGACTCAAGAGGAATAAGAAGGTTGATGCAAAACTAAGAAATTACATTAATAGGTCAGAAACCGAAATGAATTCAGTCTTTGCTTGCAATCCTCAGGAGAGATTTCAAGGTCAAGGAGCAGACAGGTCACTTGTCTCAGTCCACAGAGTTTGAAAGTTTTAAATTAAAAATTTAACAGATTTCAGAAACCTTCCTGACATACAACAACATTTAAAACATATTGCATGTGAATGGCAGGACAGCTTATTAAATCTGATGGGGAAGTCCATAAATTTAAAAAAAAAAAAAAATTCTAAGTTTATTTTATTGGCAGTTATTCCTGGGCTTGGGGCCTAGTAAGGCTTCTTGCAGCTCCGACCCTCGCGATGGTGACTTATTTTAGGTATGCCAGTTTTAAATGCAGGAGTGTAAAATACCCTTTTTTATCTACGTCAAAGAACCTTGTCTTGATTTAGATTCTCTTGAATGGATAATCTTGTCCTTATCCTTTTGTAAAAATAATTGGACATGAGTTCAATAGCTTTTATTGCAGATTATATTAGGACAGTATGGTAAAATCAAGGATCAGATAGTAAGTTGTTATCCTCCTGCAGTAGAAAAAAAAAAAAGTAAAAAAATCTACAGCAGACTTTTTTGTTCATTCAGTCTATTGCTTCCCCATTCCTGGACCCCTTTCTTATCAGCTTGTGAGGTTTGAGTTTGGGAGAGGGGAGAGAGTTATGGGGTTTTGTAGGGTTTTTTTTCTTTCTTTCTTTTGCTTATTTACCTCAGTAAAAATGGAGAAAGGTTTATGGTTTTCAATTTCTGGATTCTTGTTGTCTTGTTCTAGAGAGAATTTTGGTGAAATGAAGTGTTTCTAAATAGAGCAGAAACATTTGACAAATAAGGATTGCAAAGTGCTACAATTTTATCACTTCAAAGAGCATGGGAAGGAATCCAAACCTGGTTTTAACTGGTTAACATGTATCGCTTGCCAGCTAACATTGTCAATTAAGACTGACATTTCTTAAATTGAAAGTTTAGAACAAGCCACTGAATATTTTCTTTGTATCTCCCCACACATTTAGAAAAAAGAAGGCATATTTAATTACATGAATCAAATATTCATTAGCGCTGTTAGCTTAATGGTGGGTGGTTTTGGTTGAGGTTTTTTTGGCCCTGTTTGGAAAGCCTTAATTCTTGCAGACCTTTTAGGCTGTTTAAAAAATGTGTAATCCCTATTTACCTGTTGTGGGCTCTGTGGTGGTTTGAGCACCTTCAAAGCTGCTGAGAAAATGTCAAACATGGATTTGCTAAAGGGCAGCCACTGTGGTCAGCTCAGAAATGGCAGATGACCTGCTGGTATGGAAACACTACATTCATGTGGTGTAGGAGGGCCCTGCAGGCATATTTCCAGTGCCCCAGATGACTAAAGAGTTGCTATATATTAGTTTCTGACCAGATTCAGGGCAAAGATTACGTGTTGTGAGTAGGGCTGTTTGATTTGTAGTAAAATCCAAAGAATCAAAAAAAAAAAAGGATCCTTTTACTTTTCTCCTCCTCCTTCATGTGATGCTTTAAAAAAAACCGCAGACTTTGCAAGTGCTAGTGAATATCAGCCTCCAAGGATTATGAGGGTCAACACTAACGTTTCTAGTTAATTCTGGGATTAAAATGATGTAATTTGTCAAGGTGAAAAGCAGTAAACTAAAAAACTTACATGGTAATTAATTAGTAAGGCTTAAATAGCCAGTAAAGGAGAACAGAAAGAGCCCTGTGAGTCAGTGGGGACATTTTCCTTACTCTTTTATTAGAGGTTAGTTTATCAGTGATACTGCAGTTACGTTTCCAGTTAATGTGCCCAGGATGGTTTGTGCTCATTGCGGATCTGGCCTGTTCGTATTTCTAAGGAGAAACTTTTACAGGGTGTGCAGTGTCCAGGATGTGGAACCAGCATATTTTTAAGCTGTACTTTTATGAACATGAGGAATTAGACATCTAGCGTGGAGCAGTAGGAATGGTTTCTGAAGACGCTGCAGGTTTGGGGTTTCGTTTCCCCAGGGTTGATGGCCGGGTGGGATCCTTGTCTCCCTCTACGCAGTACTGTGCCCACTGCGATCACTGCAAAGAGCAGATGGTGCCCAACTGGTGTTTAGCTTCCTCCACCAGGGCAAAGTTAATTTTTAGTTGGGTTTTTCTTTTTTTTACTTCTTCTTTTTCTACTTACTCATCTGTTGTAAGAGCAGCTGACTTTGTCTAGTTGGCATTTGTTAAAGGGCAAGTGGAAAACCCAAAATGGTACTTATTCTTGATCAAATTTACATACTTCTGGTGAAATGGTGCTTCTTTTTATGCTCTAGGGAAGGTGGGGGATCATTTTGCAAAGGGTTTCTTGACTCCTTTGTAGCGAAAAACTGATCTCTGAATTTGGGGTGGAGTATGAGGCCTTGCTGTCAGTGTTGTAAATAATCGATTTGAGAAAAACAGACAGGATCCAAAATGCAAACCAGCGCCTGCCTTCAGAGGGTATGGGACACTCAGAAATGCTTGTTGTCTTCAGGCAGATGGTGCGGTGTTTATGGGCCTGCAGAGGCTGAGTGCTTTCTACTCGGATGCTCTGCAGTCACCCACATTGTCTGAACTGGCTGGCTGTCGGCTTTTGGTTTGGTTTTGTTTTTAAATGTGGCTTTAGATTGTGAATGAGGAAGCTGCCTATAAAAAGGTTCTTGAATTCTGACTTTAATTCCCTTGTTTATGTCGGTGTTTCATTTCTAGATCCAGAATAGATGGGGCTGCATTTGGCAAAAAATGCTTGTCCCTTAATTTCTCTGTTAATTGAATGCCAGCTTGCAATTCAACTGTACTGAAATCCATTGAAAAAGATATATTAGTGTGGTATTTGTTCAGATTTACATGTTTAAAGAGAAAACTTGGCAATATACTCAAGTCTGCTCTCCTTACTCTCTCACAATAGTTCTTCCCTCTTAATTGCAGTACCTTATGCAATAAATAGTCCGACAGGTTTCAGTAAGACTGCTTGGGGAATTGAAGACCGCAGCGTTAGCAGAAATGGAAAAATGAATAGTGCTTTTAAGAAGAGCAGCATTTGGCAAAACGCTCATAATTTGTACATGTATCAAACATTAATTCTGTTTTGTTTACTTAGGAATCTATTTAAAATATTACAGAAAACTATCGGTGAGTATTATGTTAATGATGCTTTTTATGGTACCTGATGTGACATTTGGGATCCTATTGATTAAGTTCTACTTTAAAATTCTATTATAACCTTGAAAAACAATTTTTATACTGCAAGGTATAGCTTGAAGTCATTAAGTTTTTGTATGAAAAGTAAAAAATATCTCTGAAATTTCACCAGTTGCACCAAAGGCAATCACATGGACATGGCTCACTGTCGTGGTTTAACCTGGCAGGCAGCCAAATACCACGCAGCCGCTCACTCACTCCCCCCGCCCCCCAGTGGGACGGGGAGAGAATCGGAAGGGTAAGAGTGAGAAAAACTCGTGGGTTGAGATAAAGACAGTTTAATAGAACAGAAAAGGGAAAATAATGATAATAAATAATGATAGAATATACAAAATGAGTGATGCACAATGCAATTGCTCACCACCCGCGCTGACCGATAACCAAGTAGCGATCGGTACTTCCTGGATCACGCGTACTGGTCATATACTGAGCATGATGTCACATGGTATGGAATACCCCATTGGCCAGCTGGTCTGGCTGTCCTGATTATGTTCCCTCCCATTTCGTGTACCTAGCTCAGTCAGTAGGCACGGGAGCTGTCCTTGGACTAGGAGGGCACTTAGCAACAACTGAAACATCAGTGTGTTATCAACATTCTCCTCATACTAAATCCAAAACACAGCACTAGGAAGAAATTTAACCCTATCCCAGCCGAAACCGGGACACTCACGCACACTTGAATTGGTGGTCAGACCTGCTCAGTATTGCAGGTATTTAAAATGTTTCTGTTAAAATTGCTTTATTTCCCTGAGTGTCCTACTAGGATTTAACAATCCCTTGAGGGGATTTTTGTAAAGCTTTTTTTCAAAAGTGGAGAAAGACCACAAGAGCGTGTCAGGAAAGAGACCTTTGTGGTTTTTTTTTAAACTTTCCCTATCCCTTCCTCCCAGACATAGCTGGCCAAGATCATCCTGTGTCTTGCAGCTGTGTACTCTGTACACGTCCTTACTGCACTTTGCTGTCCTTGTGGATAAGCTCTCATTTGGGTCATGTGCCCATTCCTCCACTGTATGTAAAAAACATAAGCAGCAAAGGAAGAAAAATTTATATTCCTGTTTAGAAAATACCAGATTGAAGCAGAAAATGTGTTTCGTTTTAGGTAATGGGTGTAACATCAATATTACAATTCTCTTCTCTTTTTAAAGTCTAGACAAACACTGTATCTGGGCTTTGTTCTGGATTTATCTAGGCTGTTCATTAGCAAGACATGTCATTTTAAGAATGGCATTTAAGCAAACCCAGCTGATTTGCTTAGATTTAAATGAAGATCAGCTCAGCATGAAGCTTGTTGGAATTGGTCCTTGTGGAATTTTTCTAGCTGGGACTTTTTAATCTGCTTTTGACTTTACCAAATTAAATATTTTTTTTTCTTTTAAATTAGCATTTTTAAGGAACTGCCGTTCTATTGGAATTATATCATGGCTATCTCATTCCTTCATTCAGCAGAGGAGAAAAGCAAAACAGAAGTTGAAAGATCTATGTGTGTTAAAAAAAAAAAAGCAAAGACCAAAAAACAAAAAAAAACCACCAAACCAAAACCAAACAACACAAACCACCAAACCAAAAATGACACCCCTCAAACAAACAACAACAAAAAACCGTAAATCAAGTCTTACTTCAGAGGAGACTGACTTTGCAAGTCCATGTTAAACTAGAGAATACAATTCTCGCTGCTTCTTTTGTCACCTTATACTTTAAGTAATGTACAAGTTCCCAGTGTAGCGAGATTACAGTGTATTTACATATAACATGTACAGAGCTTACGTGCTTCTGTTTCGTGAGCAGAAAACTCGACTGCTTTCTGCTTGAGCTCAGCAGTGAAACTGGAATCGTCAAAGCTCTTAACCCTAAAGCAGGGAATATTACACCTGATGCAGTGCCATTGATTTGGTTGATGCTAGGGATCTAGCAGTATGGTTGCAATCTGCAGCCAATCCAGATTGCGACCAAACTTTTACAGAGTGTAATAAGTTTTTTTTGGTTGATTCTCCCCCCCCGACGCCTTAAAACATACAAGGGTCAAAGAGTGAGTTCACTGATACACTACACGTGTCTTTGGATATATGACTTCCTACCCCCCTCGCAAATAGTCACCAGAATGATTTCAGGCTATAGGATTGGCTTTCATATGGGAATGGTATCAATGTATCAAGAATTTTTCCTTGGAAAAACAAGGAAAACAAGGTAGTCTGGCATCACCCATCTTTCTTTACCAAATGCTATTGCTAACCACTGTAGCATTGCTTAGGACTTAATTCTCTTTAATCCGCTGTGCTGTCTTAAACATAGCAGAAACAGCAGATGTAGCGCAAAACAGTGCTTAAAATGGGACTTGCATGCGGATAAGAATTCCATGATTTTTAAGAGCTTGTGGTCATTCAGCTGGATAAGCGTGAAACTACTTCTTAACTACTGAGTGTGTTGTTTTGGTCCCTGCTCGCAAATGAAGTCTTAGGAAACGGAAGTCTTTTAAGTGAAATCAAGAGTTATATAGTTCAAAGATGGCAGAAGTTCATACTGTTCATATATGAATGTGATTCCTATACAGACTTTGTACCTTTCGTGGGGATTCCAGAGTTGGACTCAGAGTTACAAATAATTTAGTTTTTAATGATGGAATGGTTATCTTTGAGTGTACGTCATGTAAGTTACGTAATTCATCTCTAAAATGTATCAGAACTTATGGATTGGTGTTTGGATCTGTGACAGCTTTGTATTTTAGCAGAAGAGTTTGGAGGAAGAGCAAAGTCTTTGAGGCATGGCTCAACACTGTTTAAACTTTATGGTTTAGAAAATTGTATTGACTGGGCAGCTTCAGTGCTTGCTGCCTTTAACGACTTTGTTTGAATTTCCATTATGCAAAAGGAGGCAGTAGCTACTCTGGAAACTGATTTATGAAAAAGGCTCTGTTTGGAGCAGAATATTACGTGCTCTTCATCTCTGCAAGCTGCCCTGCTCTTTTCATTAGTTGATGCTTCTCTAGGAGGCATTCCTCTAATGCTTTTGTTTTATCCTTTTTTTTCACAACATGAAAGAAAACCCTCAGTTTCATACGCTCCACGGAGTTCCTTTCATCCTTCAAAGTGATGTTACTTATTTTGCAATGTAATCGCGTGTATGAGCTTGCTTTTGAGCTGTAGGCTAAGTATTGTTTTTGTTGGCAGGATTATAATGTTTGCACATTTACCACATGTCATTGATAACAGTAATGAAGTAAATAACTGAAGGATTTCACTTGTTTTCTTTTTTCACTCTTCTGTTTCTCACAGGTTCATTGCTAAACCATGTGCCTTAGGCCTTAAAGTCCAAGCCAACGGACCACAGAAAGCTCAACCTAATGCTATCTTGGAAAAAGTTTTCACAGCTATTACAAAGGTAGAGTATTTAACTGTCCTGGTTTTGGCTGGGATAGAGTTAATTTTCTTCCTAATAGCTGGTACAGTGCTGTGTTTTGGATTTAGGATGAGAATAATGTTGATAACACACTGATGTTTTAGTTGTTGCTGAGCAGTGCTTACACTGAGTCAAGGACTTTTCAGCTTCTCATACTGTCCTGCCAGTGGGGAGGCTGGGGGTGCGCAAGAAGCTGGGAGGGGACACAGCCAGGACAGCTGACCCAAACTGGCCAAAGGGATATCCCATACTATATGACATCATGCTGACAAAAAACTGGGGGGGAGTTGGGGGGGGGGGGCAGGGAGGGCGCAGCCGCTGGTTGGGAACTGGCTGGGCATCGGTCAGCGGGTGGTGAACAATTGCATTGTGCATCACTTGTTTTGTATATTCTTTTATCATTATTATTATTTTCCCTTCCTTTTCTGTCCTATTAAATTGCCTTTATCTCAACCCATGAGTTTTACCTTTTTTCCAATTCTCTCCCCTGTCCCATTGGGGGCGGGGAGTGACGAGCGGCTGTGTGGTGTTTAGCTACCTGCTGGGTTAAACCACAACACTAACTAAATATTTACCTTGTGAAGTGGGATATGGCACTATCAACTATGTCTGAACAAAACAAAGCTTTTTTAGCTTTTTACAACTAAAATCAGAACATGCAAATGTCAAGGTTGTCTTTGGCATGCCAGTTTGAGCAGTTGTGCATCCCTTTGTGATGTCTCCTGTAAGCTTTTAAGCAAAAAAAGTTGTTACAGAAACACTTTATAGGTGCCATATGGCCACCTACTTTTTTTTTTTCTTCTTATCTTCTAGAAATTTCCACAAAATCGACTTTTTTTTTTTTTTTTGAGTAAATTGTGAGCCAGTAAGACTGGCCTTACTGTGTTTTCCATGAAACTTCAAAGCTACTCCTTCTAGGGGAACTGCCTGAGCACAGGGCACTGGTGGCTTGCTGGTGTCCTTGCTGTTTATGTTGCGATGAATGTCCTTTGAAATTGGGAGGGGGGGAGAAGTTAGAAAAGTGGGGGAAACTGACCGAAAAATGTTTTAGATCTTGCAGGGGTTTTTTTGTACAGTACAAGTTTTTCCCCCACCGCTTATGTCTCTCTCTGTACAGCTCTCGCTGTATGACATCTCAACTAAACCTCTATGTCATCCTGTCCATGCTTTTGAAGCATCCTGAGCTTTCCCGTAGCCGTGAGCAGTGATCAGATGTCCTTTAGCATCTCCTGAAGGCCTCAGTGGTCAGCTGCTTTGTAGCGGAAAGGCCTGTGGAGGCCTGAAGGATGAAGCCACTGTGCTGCAGGAACTTCCCAGGCCCACCTCGGCTCCAGGCTGCGGCTGGGCAAAAGGCCACAGCAAAGGCATCAGTCTAAACTTCAGAGAGTATTAGAGTCATGGAGGGCAAAAATGGGTTCAGTGTCAGGGACAGTGAAATATGCCATGGATCTGTCTTGCTTGTGTGTCCTACCCTATCCTGAGATCACCATGGCACTTGGTGTGGGTTTTGTCCTGTTTTCGGAAAGGGAATCGCACATACCTTGTTTCTAAAAGCTGCAGCACATGTGCTCTCACCCAGACTCAGCTGGAGGAAGAATGGAGTTTGTTTTTTTTTTTTTTAAATTTTTCCTTGCAGAATCTGCTAGTCTGACACAGGGCCTGAGTGTGTGAAGTGATGTAACTAATGCCTGTGAGTCATCGCAGGAGCTGGCGCACACGGCTCCCAGCACCCAGTGCATGGAGACGAGTGGGAAGAGCTCCAAAGGAAAGTATCTACTTTCCTGCAAGAGTTTGGAAGGGCTGTCTGGTAACTGCTCTCAAAGAAACTGTCCGATTTAGCTAGCTGCCTTTTTTGAGTCATGTGCAGCAGTTCTCTCTAGTCAAGCTCCCAAGAGCTGCATCAATCATTTGATTTTTCTAAAGTTACAGAGAATGGCTTTTCTTAACTTTCCATTGAAAAACTAGTGGCTACTTTGGTTGATTAAAAACCTTTTTTGTTTTTTTTTTGTTTTGGTTTGGGTTTTTTTGTTTTGTTTTGAGATGGATGGCAAATACTTCACCCTTCTCTTGTCTCACCCCTTCCTTTTCCTTCCTGTCTTTTCCTGGATGCTGATAGATGAAACTTCAGCCTGACAAAAGCTTTGCTGTTTTTACCTCTTGCAACATTTTAAGAAGTCTTTATCATGGCAACTCTTGTGTCTCATTCAATGTATTTAACTGGCTTGCAGAAATAAAGCTAAAGCTCCAGGAAACAGATTGTCCAAATTTTCTGTTTTTTTAAAAAAGAATGCGATCAGGAGAAATATATAAATAGTCCTCGTGCAGTACTGTACATGTAGAATTGCTGCATGATTGGAAACGTGGCCTGTACTGCTCTTCTATCCTATAGAAGTCAAATTAAGGGCAGACTCATTTTCTTTTCTTTTGACTTACCTCTGCACTGGTTTGCAGCCGCTCTAATGGAATGAGAGTTCCACATTTGCTGCTTTGGAGAATAATTGTGTGTAGCTAATTTTACAATAAAAAATTCTCTCTCCTTGTTGTCAAGATGATTTTCCTTTTGAAGTTGTCACTTTGTTTAATGACCTCATTTTTTAACATTAACATGCACAAACATGGGATGTATCTTCTTTCCATGTCAGTCAAACAATCTTCACTACTGCAGTAGTCGATAAGACAAAGATCCTGATGCAGGAGGATGGAACAGACATAGCACGTGGCAGGCAGGGGGTGTTTGTAAGCCCCGCTGCTTAAGAAATGCATGACATTTTATCCCTGCTTATCATCACTTTCCAAGTTTCAAGCAAGTTTTCATCCCATAGTCCCCTTTAAGCTTCTTGTTAGTAACAACCTGCATGCAATATTACAGCATATGTCCTTCTAGATTAATAATAGTCACTGTAAACGTATTTGGATGTGTATCTGCCAGCAGAGATTTCTGTGAAAGTAATTTTATTTCTATGTATCCACGTGTCTGACAGGCAGCCTCTAAGACATCGAGAGGCAATTACAGTGGTTCTAAATTTAAAGTGGAGTTACTGCAGTTGGTCAAAGAAATAATTTTTATCCTTCTCTGTTCTGTAGCATCCAGATGAGAAGAGGCTGGAGGGCCTCTCCAAGCAGCTGGACTGGGATGTACGCAGCATTCAACGTTGGTTTCGACAAAGACGCAACCAGGAAAAGCCCAGCACTCTTACAAAGTTCTGTGAGAGCATGTAAGGATGCACGTTCTCTTCTTAAGTCTTGTTGAGCCTGTGTTTTCATCAGTTTTCCCCTTTGTTCTTCATGGGTATTTTTGTAGACGGGTAGAAAAATTATACAAATTGGTAGAATATAACTTCTTGCATGAGAAAAACAATCATCATCTTCCTGAAGGAGTCAGATTGTACTTTTCGTGTACTTTCAATGGTGAAAAATTATACAAATTGGTAGAATATAACTTCTTGCATGAGAAAAACAATCATCATCTTCCTGAAGGAGTCAGATTGTACTTTTCGTGTACTTTCAATGGTGAAAAGCTTTCAAAGATCAGGTGGTTGTGATTCTATACTGTCAGGGTGCCAGCCTGATCCTTTGAGACAAATTGCCTGGTGTTAGGCTGGGAAGCTGTCTTTACAGCACAACCTTTAGCAATGCAACCTGACAGAGATACGAGATGGAGGAGTAAAGATAAAAGCCAACTGGGTTGTTAAATGCCTTCTTTGTTTTTTCTCATCCCAGGCTTGTCCCCTTTACTAGCCCATTTCCTTGGGTGCACTGAACTCTGAGAAGCTAAAGACTCCTATGCTTTCTTTAGGAGGTTATTTTTCACCTGCCAGGGTTTACTTCTAAGGAATCTTTCCCAGCACCCAGCTGCTCTTCAAACTGGTTGTCTACATAAAGTTCGTTTTTCTAATTAGACTCCATTGTTTTTAGTATCTGAGTTATATTTCCATGCCAGCTGGATTTAACATATTAATACTTAATCTGCATTGAAAGAGCATGGAAAATTAAATCTACTTAAAATATTTACATGTTTTTCTTAAAGGAGGACTGATAGACATTGAATTCATAACCAAACACAAAGAACAACACTAGTTTATTTGAAAGACTCATTAATTCCAAGACTCAGCCCTGTAGCACTGCTGGATGTTGTTCCTTTGATGTGGAAGGTCATGCATTTAAGGAAAATTTTACATGCCCCAAATCAAGAGACTTGGCAAATACTGCTGAGGCCATAAACAAGTATTAGCTTTATTACAACCTGTTGGTCAAGTAGTTGTGTTACTGCTGGCTTAAAACTCTAGTTACACATTTTGTTAGCTAGGAAAGAAGTTCTAGGTAGAAATGTCAGCAGAAATAGAGGAAGCCTATTTAAGTTAGAAAGCAAATCTTAGTTAATCTTGTTTTCCAAGTTTCGGGGTTTTTTTTATTCCTAACAACTCTTAAATGATTTATTTAAGAAATTGGAAGTAAAGAAATCACAAAATCACTGCAGACCAGCCAGAGAGAGAGAGAGGGGTGGGTGGGGGTGGGTGAGTGTACACATATATATATATATTAAAAAAAATATAAAAATATATACATATATATTAAAAAAAAATAAAAAAAACAACTTGTGGAATATACTGTTGTATCATTCATGCAGATTTCCTAAATATATTTCATACTTTTTCCTTTTGTAGGTTTCCTAAGTATTTTCCTTAAACTTTATCTTCCTGTGAAGACATACAGGAAGGTTCATAATATGGTCCTGAATAAATAATGTATTAAGGATTTTTTTTCTAAAGCCAAACCATAGATGAAATGTTATTCAAGTAGCAACTGATACTTACTTTCAACTAAGGACTGAATAGGAGAGAAATTAGAAGAGTTACTGTTAAGCATATTGTCTCTCTAGCTCAGAGAATTAGAGTCCTTTTTTTTAGAAGAAGAAAGATAAATTGTCTAAAGATGATTGTCCTTTAATAAACAGAGGAACTTAACTGTCAGAATGCTTAAGTCCTTTCCTTCGTACAGCTAAAATACTTAATAAAGCCAGGCAGGGTGAGATTATGGATAAACTTAGTCATCCTGTTGCTAGCAACTGGTGGTCTTAGAGTTATTAATTTTTGAGATCGGTGAAGAACAACCTTTTTTCTGCCAGTGTTGTAGCTGTTAATGTACACACTTGTCTGCTTAACTTGTAGGAAAGGCTCTCGAAACTTGGAAAAAAATTAAAACTGTATTATTGTTAGAGCTAGTATATTTGGGCGGTATATTTGGCTGCTTCTGTAACTCAGGTCAAAGACTTCACTCTTTTGCATTAGTGCCAGCACATCTGGGCTGATCTAGAGGTAGAAAAAACTTAAACGTACCATGAAATACAGGCACAGATAGGAAAGTTATGGGTGCTGAACTTGCTCCTTTGTGGCATACATTATGGAAAAAGCATGCAGAGGAGAGCTATGAATGCTAACTGGAAGGTAAGTTCAAGCTCTAATGAGTGTCATTAACTTACGTTGACAGAATTAAGTGCCAACTTCATTTAGAGAGAGCCATTGGGCATTACTGCTATATGTGTACTTAACAGTAATGATAATACTTGTCCAAAAAGAAGCAAGGTGGTGTAAATAGTGAGTAGATAATTCAAGTTCTCTCTGCTTGTGGTTTGCAGAAGATGCAGTGGGAGTTGCCTCTCCATCTCCATACGTACATGCTGCTGCGAGAATGTGTTATTATCCAACCAACCGTGTGTACATTGCCCTGATAGAATTTCCAGTGGTGCATTGTGTGCCACCAGCTGTCCCATCACACATGCTGGATGAAGTTGTTGGCAGGTAGTCAGAATATCACTGGGAAGCCAGGGGATACCCTTTTTTGCCCTCAGTGTGGGTCTTAAACGGTTGTCTAATTACATCAAGGCAGTAAGCGTGGTGCTTCATTTTAGTATGTTTGGAGCAAACTGTGGAGGTCTGTAGCCTTTTCACAGCTATTGGCTTTTTGGTGGCTTTTTGGATGAAGAGTCCTTGTGTGGCAGCCTCTTAGGAACTCTGGACTGCATAAAGCACATGTTCCCATGACAGTCTTGGGAAGGGGAGTACTCCAAGTCTTCAGTAACTGGGGTGCCAGTGGGAAGTTTCGTAGCCCTGACAGAGAATGAAATGTGCCCTTATGTAATAAGCAGGCACAGAGCAAAAAAAAATGACAGTGATCCCCACCTACACCTTCAGCTGTTGAGCTGTTGTCCTTCCAGAGAAGACTTCAGTTTTGCTGGCAACTGCATTGATTGACTGTGACTTGGGAAGAAAAGCAACAGAACCCACAGCAAATGTGGAGCTGCTTAAAAAGAGCTCCAACTCTTTTTACATGAAGACAATTCAATTTACTGCTAGAAAAAGTGTTCCTTGGGCCCAGAGTGGCTTTTCCATGATGCAAAGGAGAAGGCAGCTGTGCCAGAAGGGCCGAAGGCTGTTTCTGACTGCCTTATCTTTCTTATCAAATGAGTAGTGTGGGTGCTATCTAAGGTAGAGGAGCTTCCATAGGATAAAGGTTGAGAGTGAAACTCAATGATAAACACACTTGGCTGGGATGAATGACACCCAAGATCTAGACCCAAACAGACTAAAACAGTAACTTAATCATTAGATTCTTCTTGTCCCGGATTTCTCACTTTCTCTACCCCTTCCCTTCTTTTTCTTTTCAAGCAACCTCAATTCTGGTCCTAAACAGAGTGCAAAGAAACTCCAAAACCTACACTTTTTTTTTTTCCTTCCAAAATGGAATAATTACTGTGCTGCCAGCCTTCGTTAGATGTTCCAGGCATTAGCAGATGGTGGTTACATGAAGAAAAGGGCAGTAATAAAATCTCTTGTCTATAGCACTGTTTGTGCCACAAACAGTGGCATTGTAGTGAGCATTGTAGCGAAAATAAATTACTTTTCAGGGACCTTAACCAGCAATCACCCCATAGAGTTTTGTGTGTCAGTCTGAAAGAGAAGGCCCCATTTGATTGTCGGAGCTGTGGAGACTAATGGTGAGACTTCAATGGCATCACATACCTGCTTAAGATTTCAGATGTTATGGTGATAAGTACCTATACGAAATATGAAATAGATAATTTCACCAGATGATGATTCATGATACAGTATTAGTCAGAAAGACAGTAATAAATGGGGTGCTGAGGATTATTTTACTAGCAAGTCAATGGGTTGTTTTTCAAGGATTTGGTGAATCTGACATGAAACTTGGAGTTAACAGCAGAGTGTTTGTAGTCACTAGAAAGGCATCCACTCATATTGTAATGCTCAGGCACTTAGCTTACTATATTAGCTGCAGAGGAGAGTCTGTCCATAACTTTTCTTTCTCTTGTAGGAATTTAGGCAGTTTTGCTCCTTTCTTCAACTTTCAAGGAGAAGAAAAAATGGTGAACAGAGTGTGCAAAGTGGACTTTTCTGCTGCCATGCATTTCTGTTGTTTTTTATTCCTTTCTCTCTGTCCTCATGGCACAGCCTAACAAGGAAAGACAAGCTTTCTCCTGAACAAGAGTAGGGTAAGGACCTTGTGCTCTCCACTTTGAGTATGCAGCGCATGAGAAAACCCAGGAAGCGGATTACCTTGAATCTTTTCTGAAGCTCGTGTGGCTTCTGTGTTATTCATGGAGAGTATCTGCAGTACTTTACAAGGCTAAAAGTTGTTTCTGTGGAGGACTATCATTCTATTTATAGAATGGTATAATCAATGCTCTAACAACTCTGCTGGAGCATAGTTCTAGCTCAGAAATGTATTTTTGTAAAAAATAAAAAAAAAAAAAGGGGGGGTCTCTGACAACAAATATGTTCCCACAAATGTCCTAAGGAAGAATATGGTGGAATGGGAATTTGAGGCTAGTGGGGAAAGGGCTTCAAAGTATGCTGGGGACGACTGGGAGGATGCGATTCTTGGAAAACCATGAATGGTGACTTTGCTGATTGCCAGACAGAATACAGGATCCAAGAATTCTTTGTAATGTCTGACGTGTCAGAAAGCCAGTGCAGTAGTGATTCCCAAACCACTTCCAGTTTCTTCCCGGTTTCAGTGTATTGCATTGCTGCTCACACTACCAGTGCATAGGCATGTCTGCCTTTCTCAAAAACTAAATAGTATAGAAAGAGCAAGCATCCTGTCCTCCTCCCTTGTTGTCCAGAGCAAAGGGGAAGAACCTGTGATACCCTAAATTATTAGCCTGGGACTTTGGAATGCCATCAGGCTCATGACTTGTCTGTCCTACAGCTATGTACATTTAAGCAAGCTGTTTATTAGAGACATTTACATGGTTTCCAAGGAGTGGCTGGCAGAAGCATATGGCCAAGAGAGTTTTTTGAGTTTATGCAACAGTATGCATGTGAAAACATGGAAATGTGCAGACTGAAGAGCCAAAGATTTCCCGCCACCCCCCCCCCCCTCTGTCCCTCATTCTTCTCTAGAAGCAGCTTGGATACTAAAGTATCTGTAAGTGGGGTGTCTTTAAGTTTTGATGTAGGGGAGAGAAGAGTCTCTGTCTCATCTCCTAGCCAGAACATACTCTCTTTCCTAAGGAATTGCAACTGTGTTTATGCACATTACTTTTGGGAAGATTTTATCTATCTATAGCTGTGTATATGTGTGTGTGCACATATATTAATATAGATGGAGACAGATATATACAGAACATTTTTTTCGCTTATCATGCACGTTTGTGTGAAAATTTTCTGGGCAGTTTGCAACTTCATGGCTATACTGCTTTTCTCGACTAGCAGAGTAATTCTCTCCTACAAAACTGTACTAGAAAAAGAACTATGCAAGGGAAAGAAATTGAGACAGCTGCTTGGTTGTTGAAGTTCTGAACTGTGCTGATACAAATCTTAACAAAGCGCATAAAAGAATTCATCAGCCTGTGCTTTCTGTCTAGCAGTAAAGCACTAGAAAATAAATAGGCGTCAAAAAGCTTCTAGCTCTGAATTTTTAATAGCCTCAGGCCCTCTCAAGTCAGCTTCTAAAACACTGCTGAATACAACGATCTTTGATATGCAAGCAAAAATATGTGGTAAGTGGTATTATGGGTCCATTTAATTCTGATTTGTGAATATAGGTTTTCAGCTGCCTCAGTGCTACATGCCACAGAGGACTAACCAGTGTTTCACAACCAGAAAAGAGATCAAGGGGATGGGTCTGTAAAGCTGTGCTGTGTGCTCTGGGGCAAGTGTGATAGTTACTGTTCAATGGCCATAGAATTACCAAATCTCTCTCGTTTTCCTCTGCTGTTTTCCATGGGGCAGGAATGGCTGTTCCTCCTCGCTCTCTCACAGGTACGAGGTATTACCTCTCCCCTGCTGCTCTGGTCTGTTCAGGAAATCTAAAGCACTGGTAACTCAACCAGCTGCTTGGTGAAAAGGAAACTGCACACCTAACTAGCATGCTGATAAAAGGTTAGGTTTTCCTTGCTATTATAATTCTCTTTTTCTTCACCAAAACTGTTAGGATACTGGAGCAGCTACTTTATATTTCTGTTAGTGGTGTCTGAAGAAGAGAGTATTGTGTGATATCATTGAGGAGTGGGAAGTGTATATTTGCGTACACCTCTCTGTGTCTGGATGTAGATTTTTGATTTTTTTTTTCCCCCCGCTTTCTCCCTGCTATGGCCTTAAAACAAAGGGAGTTGGGCAGGAAGAATAAGAGGAGGAGTATTCCTGCAAGCATAATAGCTGTGTTTATAACCAAGAGACTGCTTTGGCTTAGGTCAGGCAACAAGGTGGTTTCCCCAAAGCTGCTAACTCAAAACACCACTGTGTTAAAACAAACCTGTAAAGGGAAAGCCAGGGAAGCTGTCAGCTGCTGTGACTGACCCAGTTTCTCCGAGTGCCAGTTCAAGCTGAGAAGTTGCCCAAGCTAACCTCTTTTAACCTACGGGAGCATCAAGTCGAGGCTAGACGGTGTGAACACAGAATCTTCTTTAAATCCCCTCAGCAAAGTGTAGCACTTTGCAAAATAAATTTTGAGGCATCCTACTTTACTTTGAATAAGTTTTTCAGTGTCACTGTTTGCTGCTGCTGTCTGTATGCTCCAGCTGTGCCAAGCTTATTATATCAAAAGGAGAGAGGAGCAACTGCTACATGGTCTGTCTTTGTAAAACAAGGTGCCCTTTTCAAATTAATTACCTGAGAAATTACTCTCACTTAGTATAAATCTTCGTGTCTGGCAGGATTTTTTGTTGTTGGAACCAACAATTTTATTTTTATTTTTATTTTTTATTATAACACACACACAGAGCCCCATCCACAGTTTTGATTTTTTTTCCATGTGAAGTCCTTATTGGTTTGTACTAGTTGCGCTTGAAAAACCAATAAAGATTGAGCCTGACAAGCCTTCATGAGAAGTAAAGACCACTTTAATGGTGTTTTCTGAAGGTCTTTATTGATTACTTTTTTTTTCTTTACTGAATGTCATGTAACTAATGTGTATCTTTCGATTAAAAGATATGGGAGCTTCACGTCAATGAATCCTGATAGCAGTATGTCATAAAACTGCTGGTGAAACTAAATTGGTGGCTCTTAAATAGCCATAAATTGCTTGTAAAGCAAGAAGCGTGTTCTTGTTTGGTTTGGTTTTTAACCACTAGAAGAAGGGTGTCATAAACCTGCTGTGTGATTGCTAAGGTAGAAATGCTAGAGAAAGATCAACTAATAACAAAAATGGATTCTTGGTATTATCAAACTTGTGAGGTTCTATTATCATTTTCATTATATTAAGTGTCTCTCTAAAAACAGCAGCTTGAAGATCTCAGCTCTCGTTTACTTAAAACAAAATGTCAAAAAAACTCACCTTTGCCTTCACAGTGGAACCAAAGCTGGAAAATAAGGGTGCGCCTTCACTGTCACGCTCCACTTTGCCGCAGGCAGTCTCATCTCCCATGGGCTGCACTTCATGAATACTGATTTGTTACTGGACTCCCTTCTGTGATGATGCTGCTACCTCTTGCCAAAAGGGAATGCAGGCACTATTGAAAGGATAATTCATTGAAAAGATAATTCACTCCAGGGTTTCCTCCAGATGGATGATAAGGATATAAAATTTGCCAAATCTGACTCTTCCAGCTGGGATAGTCTTGTTATCCAAGCAGGGCTAGTGCCTCTACATTGTGCCATAGGGCAAGCAGCACATGCTTGGTGTCAGGCTATAAAAACACTGTTCTGGCAAGGTGCAATACATCAGTCTATTTCAGAAACGCGTCTCCTTCTTGCAGGAACAGAAGAAAAGAAAGGGGAGGATGACAAAAAAAACCCACAAACCCACAAATCCTCATGATGTTTCAGAGTTATGTTTCCTATGAATGTAAAGTAGATCCTGGGCACATGCTATCCAGTGTTCCAGCCCTGAGCACTGTGGATATGAGCCCATCCAAACTAGTTGGTCTTTTGCAACCTTGAACTCTACGAAATGTCTGGGTAAGGATTCATACATCAGGTGATACAGATTTAATGGTGGTGTTAGTGTAAGGTAAGGGGGAACAACAAAGGCTAGCTCTTGCACTACTCAGGGAAAGCTGTCTTTGAAGGGAATAGAACTGTTACTGGTAGAGTTGGGTTGCCTGTCACTGTTCCCATTGTGCTGCTAGACTGTTGTGAACAGAACAACCTGTTCCATTGCCATTTTTAATTAAAATTTTGATTAAATGTAACATGAAAGTATGGCACTTTGCAGATGCAAATAGCAGCACAGTGACTGTAGATGCTTCAAGGATTGTGCAGGAGATCAGAGAGACAGTGGAAGAAGAGAGAGGGTCGCCTTAGTACAAGATAAAAGCATATGGAAATGATGACTTGTACAAAGAAAATAAATGGAGAACAGCAACTGCCTATTTCATTGTGCAAGAACCAGGAGGTATTAAATGAAAAAGAAAAGGAACATATTCAAAATTGAATAGTGAAAACAGTTTTTCACACTCTGAGTAATTAAAAAAGATTTCATGTTTCTTTCATGGAATTCATTGCTCTCCTGAGGCAATAATTCAGCAGTAATTTGTAATTGAAGAGATTGTTTTATTTGCTTGGGCAACCAGAGTATTTGGTATTGTGCTGATAAATAGATTGTATCCATAGTTTGCTTAGAAAACTGTTATGAAGACTGATCTTAAGTCTTTAACGATAGAGTATCACGCGTGCTGAAACTGGAGTACAGAGGTAAGGAAGAGAAGAGCCATGTGAGCAAACAGTGTTTGTGGCATGAAGGGCGTAGCAGGGAGTAGGGACTCGGGTGTTGGCAGAGTCAGATTTGTGAGGCAGCTTGGCAAGGGAGGACATAGGCTTTCAATGAGATGTGAGGGAGTTGGAGTCTGTGAAGTTGTTCCGGAACAGGGAAGACATGACCTTTGCTGAGTGCAAGAAGAGTTTATTATAGCTGCAGGTAGTAGGGAAGTTGAGGTGAGTCACGGATGCCAAAAAGGAGACTCTAATTGAAGTAAGTGGCAAGTGGCAACTAAAGTGTAGAGAGTAGCAAAGACGGTCTGGCAATTGTTATCTATAGTAAGCATGTAAAATACTGCGATTTTATCACAGTTCTGTAAAAGTTACATCTAGACTTTGGGATTGATAGATTCAAGGACCTATTATTCTCTTAAGAGTATTATATCTAATAACGTCACAGAAAAGGAAGAGAGATGTGCTTGAACGGAAGGCGTCAATAGAAGGTAAAAGAGAATGAGGCGTTTATACTGAGATTCATGTCAGGGAAACTAGCGCTGTGCAAAAAGGCCTGGAGTCATGTTTGGGTATTTAAAACTAAGACAGAAATCCTGCTTCATTTTACGTCGTGGTCAGATGTTGCTCCTTGAGAGTAGCACTCTAGCTCTGTACATTACTGATTCCTTTGTCTGATACCCCGGTAGGCTGAGTTGAATTTATGTTTCTCTCTAAGCCACATGTGAAGTCAGTGCAGAAGAGTATCAATGAAGCTTTTTATTTAGTGTAAATATGCTTTTTCATATCATGTCATTCAAAGCTGGTTCACTGATGGCTTCCCTGCTCCAAGAGAAAGAGGGTAAGACAGTACTGATTGCCTTGAGCTACATGAAATGTAGTAATTTGTAGCCTGAGTCCCTGGACACATGAATAAGTCAATGGCTGGCAAGCTGTCCTAATTTTAAAGTTGTGAGAACACAATGCAGCTGCTGACGGCAATTTTAATTCTGCCCTAACACTTGCTTTCTGATGAATCAGGACTAAACATCTTGCACATACCTCCTCTCCAACACACAGCTTGCTCAGCACTCGCACTTCCAAGCGCATAGTCTGGGCAATCACACCCAGCTGCTACAGTGTGGTTTGCTGTGGGTTTATGCCTCCAGCTTTGCCTCTCAGAGCATCTGTATTAGGCTCTGGACTATTCACATTTCATTGGTGGCCAGGCTGGATAAGTAGCGTAATTATACATCCTTTTATGATTTTATTATGCGCTTTTGTGCTGTGGGGTACTTGCACAGGCTGGCTCAGGCTGTAGTTCAGCAGCACAGGCTACCGTTGCAGCTCTAGTAAGCAGTAAAGGCCACCTCCCTGACCTTTGTGTCTTTGCCCTCCCATTTGCCCTGCCCTGTGCCAGACAGCTGGCTGTACAGCAGCACACTGTACTTATTGGGGTTAAAGGTCACCCTGCATAAAAATATAGGGTGCTTGTCAGTCAAATTTTCCTGTTGTGGGTTACAAGGTGGTCACATAAGCATGCTGGAGTACTGTTGCTTGTGGTGGTGGGGAATATGTATGCATCCGAGTAACAGAAGGGAAACTGGGGAGGCATGGGCAGTACTTGCATCCAGTGTGAAAGCTCAGGTTTTGGTGTGGCAGAGAGGAGAAGGGGGGAAGCTGCTGCAGCCACCTGGCCCCTTCTGACATGGCAGGGTGGGAGGATGTGGAGCAGGGCATGGTGTGCCATGCGGTGCTCTAAGTGCATCTCTTCCTGCTGCCAACTCTATATGAGTGCTTAGATTAACACTGGCTGAGAGAATGAATGCTTTTCTGCTGAACAGCTGCTCCTATGGCTATGTTTACGCCCTTTATCTAATTCTTCCTATCATTATTTCTCAATTTTGAATAGTAAAACTCTGGGTCTGGCTCTGGTCTTGTTGCCCTGCTATCCCACTGCATTAGAAAGCTGAACCGTCTGGTGAAGGGGAAGGTGGGAGTAGACTTCTTGCAACTCCATAGTACTGCTCGAGAAGCTCCAGTTAGTTCGGGACTGATATGAAACAGACCCCAGAATTGGGCAAGGTTGGCAGTTTGCCTCGTGATTCCTTTCCTACCATATCTGCCATGCTTACTTGTGAATCTGGTCTATGATCTCTGTTTTCTCTTTTTAAGCTAGGCCTCAGGAAGTCTCTGTGCCCAAACATGGGATTGGGAGGAAATTAAAACATTGGTTAAGTGTCAGGAATCGCCAGCCCTCTTCCCATGCTGTTCTGCTGGAGCAGACAGGCAAAGATGTCTGTGCCATGTCCTCAGACTATGCTCACCATATTTTTAGACTTTGCTGTAAGCACTTTTCATTTTGCATTATGAAATTCCCCTCTTCCCTCCAATTGGATTACTTAAAACTTTGAATTCCCTGCCCTTTCTGCCTTCTGTGACACAGTTTTTAATACAATTAATAAATTTAAATTAACTCATGTGCTGGTCCTGCAAAGACACCATCACTTAACATTATCATTGCACATTAAGCAAGGTTATAATACATTAACTAGGTTTCCATTCTCTTGCGGTTTGTGTGTGCTCATCATTATTTTATGTTATGGAAATTAAATATTTCTTCCCTAAGTTCTAGTTAATGTGAACACTAGTTCAAAATTATAGTCGCAATATAACGATTAGAGATAACTAAAGGAAAACTGCAAAGACTGCAGTAGCTGCTGCTTTCTTATGTTCCATGCACCTTGAATTGTCTAGGAAGAGACCAACTGCCGCCTTTGGTCAGCCTTGGCTTTAAATGAAGTTGCCAAACACAGCAGACAAGTGGCTTGACCGTGAAGGAACATGGAGACAGAGCTGGGATTTTTCAGAAGAGCCATAGGGGATATACAGCCAAGAAAGCAACGGCTCAGTCTGGGATGCTATAGACTTCAAGACTACTTTTGATACTTAGTAGATGGGATTCACAGGGCTTAAAAACTGACTCTTGATGATTTGGGGAGAATCTTCTGTGAATTCAGCCCAGGGTTTTCTCCCAGTTTCTCTCTCTTGTTCTACTTGAAGCATTGGGCTTCTTCACCATTTGTTAGTGTGTTTGTCTGTGATACTGATCTCTCCTAAGTGGTAGATTTCGGGTACTGATATCTCTTCTTCTCTTGTTAAAATTATTTTATTGCTGCCAAAATTTGAGCGCTTTTTTATTTCTCTTAAATGAAACTTTCCAATAATAAAACCATCCTTGCCCAAGTAGAATAGCAAATAGTGTAAAATAGTTATTATCTGTTAATAGTGAAGGTTGCATTTACTTTTTAAATCTGTAATGGTGCTTCTCAGTTCTTTATTTCATCTGTGATATTGGATTTAAAAGCTCAGTGGAAGAGGGGAAAGACAGCAAAAACACTTCTCTTCCTCCCTTTCACAACATGTTCTGCTCTTTTAATTGCTTTTATCTTGTAGGTTTGGTGTTTGCTTCCTTTATATGCCTTAGTGGTTACTTGTGCAATTTTTACCATGTACTTCTTACCTCCTTATTGCTTGTCTTCTCCTAGGAAGTTCTCTTTTCTGTTTCTAAGATGTTCATTTTGTTACCAATCCAAACTATGCTTTTGTTCGACCTATTATGTATTTGCAGTATGAAAGCGACATGAGTAATGTTTGCTTAAGCTGTAATAACGTTATGAAACGCATTAAAAGCAAGTATTATTCATGAAGAGTTACTGTCAGATTCAGAATAAATTCTCCATTCTTATGTGGATGCAAATTTTTGGATCTTCAGTAATGCAGATATCCACCAAATTCTACTCTTATTTTCATTTAAAAAAGAAAGACAAACATGAACAAAATCCTAATTCAGAAGGATACCCTTCTTACTCCCATTTCTGGTGTCTTCAGCGTTGTTAGCTGTTCTGCATATGTAGCACTAGCAAATGGTGTTTGTCAAATTCACAGTGAATCTGTACAGACTTGGTCCCTGGGAGCTCCCCAGGGATGCCTTTTGTAGCAGGTTGTTCTCTTCCACAGGAGACTGCAAACTACATGGACTCAATAGTCCAAAACTATTTGGTATCTTTCCCTATTTCAGTCTCTAGCAAAAGCAACAAACTTGAGTATGACTTGTTCTCTACAGGTTGCTAGTCACAATCAACCTGTATCAAAATACCTTACTCACTGAAGGGTAGTGGCAGGAAGGTTTTACTTCATACATGGCCATGAATGAATTGGCATACAAGTCCTTACTCCTCTCTTCTCCCTCATATTTATGTTGTTGCACAGTTTTATGTTACATTTGATTACCTTTCATTTTATAGATAGATGTACTGTGTGCATCTGTTCATGGAGACACAGAGTTACTGAGAATTAGCTTCCACATTGTTTAATATTTTTCCCTTACAGGCATTTAACTACATTGTTTTCTGTGTTAGTAAGTTGTCTGATAATGTACTTTCATCCTCTTTAGAGAAAGCTGAACTGAATATTTTCTTCAGATGCAAATATTTGTAAGCTAATGTGGCAGCTTGTCATATGCTGTTCTGATTTTTTTTTTCCCCACCCCCTCCTCCATTTTCTTTGCTGAGAGCTGAAAGCTATAAACTAACCTGGGTCAAGATGATGCCTGCCTAATGCTGCATTTGTATGGCTGTCTATCAAAATGCTTTTGTGGAAAGATTTCCCCTGTACCTACATGGAAATAAATTTTTGATTGGCAGAATAGTTTTTGTGATATTTGGGCATAACATCATATGTATGTCCAGGACAGCAAAGTAGGCATCGCTGGAGTATTGTGAGGCTCAAAAGAGGCAAACGGTGGCTTGTGGTTGAATAGATGTTGGCAGTGGCCTCAGCAAGAACATGTACACAGTCCTGGTGGAGGTGAGAAACTTGCTAGTTCCCCTAATGCTTTTTGGGAGGATGCTGTGGTAGTTGTTAGTGTAGCCAAAGGCATATGGTAACCCAATGTTCAATATAGCCTCTGTCTTCTCCTGCTTCGGTGTCTAACCGGGGTGGGTATACACAGACCTGCTGTGGCAGAACACAGAGCCCAGGCTGCAGTGGAGACCTTTCTGGTAACTTCATCTGTATGCTATACGTTTTGCGCTTCACGTACGTCCATGTAATTCCATTCATTCCGTTTTACTGATGTCATTAGTGTGACAGGCCCTTCTGTTTGTATTGACTGGTGACCAGCATTTGCTCATGCAGGGGTGCTTTGTTTTTCACTTCGCTGGAGTTCAAGAAACTGGAAGATGAAAAAAACATGAGTATCTGAGAGTTAAATTTTGTTACGGATTTCTCCAGAGGAGTCAAGTAATGTATCAGCTCATGTAGTCCCAGTTACTTGCAAGTTAAATCTTCTAGGATCAGGCCCTAAAACAGGCTGAAATTGTGACTATCAGACAGGAAATATTTAGTACCAAGGTGCTGCAGAAACTGTGCTTTGAAATAGTTAATGCTATCCCTTATGGTTAGTTATTTAAATACTTTCAGACTAATGAGTATAGTTTGGTTAGATGGTGCTTCTTGGTAAATTTGGGTTTCCGGCTTCTTTAGTTGTATTCTTGCTGCTCTGATGACAGCACTTTTGTAGGAAAAATAATACAAAGATTTCTTTGTATTGTGCTTGGAATACTGATGGGTGATATATTAAATCTTTAAAAACAAACACACCAAAAACCAACCTTTATTGTAATAAGCATCTTGTAGCAGTTTTTCTAAAGTTTCAGTGATGCGACAAATGATGACTGGGAGGGAAAGAGGAGGAACATAAATGACTAAGTAAATGATCTTCTTCAGAATGCAAAAGGGAAAATAAAATTAGGGACAACTGCTACAAACTTTGCTTATCCTCCTATCTCAACTATGACAGCACTGCAACTCCTGCTTAGAAGATGGCGAAGTTTATCATCTGAAATGGAAGTACAGAATGTGAAGAAGCAGCAAACCCTCCCCGGAAGACTGATCTATAACCGTGTAATATCAAGGGTCTGTGGTTGCTGTGCACAAACTCAGTGTGTGCTGCACGGATCGAAGTATGCTGCACAGCTGGGCGATTTCTTCAGGGAAATGGAGAAACAACCCTAACACCTAGCCTGATTCTGGAAAGTTCTATACCTAAAAGGGATCAGCATCTCTTTAGCAGGCTAAAAACCAATCTGAGGCAGGTGACTTAATGCTACAGGAAAGTAACATTCAGCATGAGGAGAAAATGGAAACAACTAATACAAGTTGGTCTAAGAAGATAATTACCTGTCACAAAAGTTGCCTTATGCATATATGTTGGCCATGATGGCTACAACAACATTGCTAGGTAAAAGCAAATGCAATCTGGAAGATTTTAAGTTTTTGTTCCTCTAGAACTGGAAAACAGTGGGACAGTGAGCGGCTGTTGTGCTATCCACAGGGGAGCTCTGAAAGGCTGTGTTTGGAAGCAGGTGACTTGTGAGATCACTCGTAAGAATGGAGACTAGAGGTCCAGATTGGAAAGACTTTGGGTCAGTTTTTCTCTCCAAGACTTGTCAGCTGTGTGCATTGAATGTCACTGATGTGAAACCAGTTCTGTTGATCAGACCACAGGAGAGGGTGCGTGGCAGCGGCATCTGGTTTTTCTGTGTGCTCTTCCCATGAGCTCTCCGGATAGTAGTACCTCTTTGCAGGGCAAGATTTGGCAATGCTAATACATCTCTGAGGTCTTACCAGAGCTTTATTTCATGTAGTCCTCAAAGCACTCAGAAGAGAACAGTTGCATAACTATTAAACAGAAGCTATGTAACCTAGAAGGAATTACCAAAACACCTATTGTATTATGCATCTTTTCGGGTCTAATTATATAAACATGCTTTATTATTTATAAAACTGCATCACTTCAAAATTTAGTACTGTGTTTCCTTTCCTTTTTTCTGCACTACTAAATTTTGCTCTTAAGACTTTCAGAGCTGCATTTTGAGCATACAGATTTAGGACAGGACTGGTCTCAAGTGGCACAGTAACATTAAATATTAAATAACTGATTCAAACTGCAGCCAAGAGGAAAATCAGATGACAGTCAAATCTTAAGCCAGAAAATTGAAGAGGAAAGCAATAAAGATTTCTCAATTTATCAGACCTGCTATTTTGCACATCTTAGTGAGCTGTGCATAACTTTCTTCTTCCTCAAATAACTTCTGCTTAACCATAGTGCAGGAGCTATTTACCATTTGCATGGTTGCTCCAGTCTAACTTAACAGCAGTACCATGCCAAAAAGGGCAAGAAGATGTATTTATTTACCTTTTTTTTTAATTAACATTCTTTATATCCACCTGCATCTGTCAGGCTTTGCAGAAATGCAGCAAGTTATCATTAAAGAAATCTTGGGAGGCAGCAAATTGGAGCAGTGGGGCTGCTGCCATCAAACATATTGTCACACTTGCAGCTTTGTATGAGACTAGTTATCAGGAATGAAGATAAGTAAAGATTTAGTGGAGGGTACAGACTGTTTGAAGCAGAGTTGCACTTCTATCTGGTTTCTGGACCAGTCGAAGGTATGCCATGGGGCTGAACTACTCACTAATTGTGATTGTGATCTGCTCTATGTTTGGGTTTTCAGTGTATAAGTCTGTCATGATCTAAGTACATACAGATGTAGGATTTAATAAAGCTCTTAATTTATTTTAAGAGCTTTATTAGGTGAAGGAGATTCTGAGATTGGAACTTAGAGTAGAAATTCTTTAGGAGATCTCTCTGAAAATTTGCAAGTAAAAACATAGGTCCATGCGTACCAGGCCAAATGCTGAGAGGGTGCCACCTGGGCAATCCAATTACCTTCACGCTGTCTTATTTTGAGTTCTGCCTGGAAAAGAGTTGGAACTCTGATTTTCTAAATTCTTTAAAAAGCTGGTATCTCCAAAGAAGGTGGCAATTTGTTGCTTTACGCTTCTGGATAGTGACGCCAGCGGTAAAGTATTAATAGTAATCCACAATTCCCTAACAATCCTGTGGGATAGCACTGCTCACTGCTTGCGTGTGTCAGGGCGTCGATCAGGGAAGGCAAAACATCCAAAAAGATTGCTCAGGGTAAAACACAGTAACACCTGAATTGTCATGTGCCTGATATAAAAGCACAGTTTTGTGCAACTTAACTACTATATGATTGAAGTCTTAATACTGTAAGATCAACACTTGTGATAAAATACAAAATGTCTTAAGTTTGAATTTATAAGAACGTTAAATGTTTAAGATGCTAGTAGTCCTCCTAGATTTTGGATGGATTAAGCATTATTTTTCTGTGCTCTGTCTTGTATTTTCACACGGTTTATTGCTTAAAAAAATATTATCTTTGTGGGGATTTTTTGTTGTTTTATGGGAGAAGGGTTGCTGTTTGTTGGTGTTTGGTTTTGGTTGGTTTTTTTTTTTAACCTAAAATGAGAGCTATAATAGGTCAGTGGACAATGTCACAAATATTAAGTTGATCCAAAAGTTCAGAGTCTGTTGGTTTTGCGATCATCCTCTAAATATCTCTCCTTAGACATAACCATCTAGAAGGAATGCATACTTCTGGCTATGTCAGGAGCAGCATTAATTGGATTAAGTCCCCTTGAATGAATCAGGAAGTTGAAGGCTCTGGTACTGTGTTTGGGAAGAAAAGATTCTTTGCAGAAAAATGCAATGTGAGGATAAAACATGGACTGCTTTAAGTCACAGTGGGCATGTGGAGAACTTAGCAATGCTTCCCGTTTAATAGAAATAAATGTTCAGTTTTGTTTAAACTCAGCCTCAGAAATGCTCCTTTGAGCAGTCTCACAGTGAACATACTCTTCACAGCCACAGGAAATCATTGCAGCAAAAATAGTTTTTAGTCTCAGCTAACGATTGCAATAGCCCAGCTACATGCTCGTCCAGTTCAGTCAGACGGTGGGGATTAAAATGGAGAACAAGCTGCATGATGGCAGTTCAAGCCTTCTCATCTTCAGGCCTGCACCTGTGGAGTTTGTGTTAGGCTCGGTATGGCGCTCAGCCCAAAGCCTGAGCCCAGAGGTCTGTCAGCCACTGCCAGGAGTTGAGCAGCAGGTGACTGAGAACAGCAAATCTGAAATTTTACTGGAGTGAATTTCCATGGGAAAAACTTCAGGGGTCTGCAGTTTCTCTGAAAATAGTTTTCAGAGCCAGAAAGCCAGTTTCTTCGACTGCAGGTGTGGTGAGTCCATGGCTAGTTGCTAAATATGAGGAGGTTTTTAATGTTAACTGTTTTGAAGTGTGGCATTCTTACATTGCTGTTTGTGGCCCTGACTGTAGCAAATCAGTGGCAAGAACATCTCTGTAAATAACAGCTACAATTCTGGAAACAAAATGGCTGTTACGTTTTTAACATTGTGTGTTTATTACGTTTCATGTTTGCTTGTCAAAAGTCAGTTGGATAACTTTGGATCCTTGCACCCCATTGCTGGACAGCAGGCACTGGTTTGGCATTGAAGCCATAAGGGGTGTGTGCTTAGGGTGGGGAGGGCTGTGCGCTGCCAGGGGCATGCTGCAAAGCTGGGGGCTCTGAGGGAGTGCCTGTGTTCACAGCCCAGACAACCGATTTTCCTGCAAGAGAAATGGAAGAAAGGGAAAACTGCAGGAGCGGAGAGGAGTTGTGCCTCTTCAGCCTTATCCTTGGGAGAAGCAGCCCTTTTCCTGGCCATACGGAGCTCACTCTGCTGGACAGCAGGTCCATGGGGAGGACAGCATCTTTCTGACACAGAGCACAAACCCCATGTGGTGGGCTCTGCAAAATATGTGTGCGTGTATATGGGGCAGGGGGGTGCTTTGCTTGAACATTGCTTGAACAATTTGTTTTTATTAACTGAAGTTTAATTTCACGTTTCAGAGCAGAAATTTGGAGGGAAATTTTAAGGACAAAATTCACCAGTGTGATGAAGGGAACCTGGTTAGACATATGCATGAAATCAGTGAAGTGCTTGCTCAAGTGTGCACTTAAAGTTTTTGCTGAATTGAGCACGACGGGGTATACCAGATTAGTTGGCAGAGGCTCTCCAACTTTTCTCTCTCCTTAGTGTTCTGTATCATGCTGAAGCATCTTTAAAATTTCATTAGCAGCTCAAAGTTAAAAGGGTTGAGAGGTTAACAAATTGTTAATTGTCTGTGCTCTGGATCAGGAGTGCACTCATGTGTTGAACAAGAGCAATCAGATCTGTTGCTGCACTCTTGAGGGGCTCTAAAGCATTCATTTGAGGACTACATTGAAGACTACTGTTTGCTGCAGTGTGTCACATCCATATTTGAAACACTGGCCTGGTAAGCACCAGCACAACCTGAAGGATTTACCAGAAGGACCATATGTAAACAGGTCCTCATTCTGAGCTGGAGCAGACCAGACACAAGCCTGGTTCAACCTAGAAGTCTTGTAGGCATGTTAATGCAGGATTAAAGTGAACATCATAAACCCTATTGCAAGCAGACAGATCAAGTCTTCCAGAACACTTGTTCCTTGAGTACTTTCATCTGGGTTTGCTGGATTTAAATTAACCTAAAAAGTCTTTCAAGCGGCACACTTTGTGTGTATGTGGGTCATTCAAATTTTGTGTCTCTGTACAACTGACTGGAGGAGTGTTTCAAGTCTGAGGGCCAGAGCAAATTCTCCCAAAACAGAGCAGCTTCAGCTGTGTTCATCATTCAGTTAAATGTGAATTGATGTGGCGGTCGCCCACAATGGGGTGCTTCACCTAGTGGCCTCCATTGTATTGCTTTAATAGGGCAGCGAGTATTGCTGGGAGGAAAGGGGAACAAAAGATATCTTAGTACCGATCTTGCCTTGCTTTTCATGGTCTGTTGGGCTCTGCTACCGCTGCTCTAGGAGAGTTTGTTACTTTCCCTGTTGCAGGCAACCAGCTGTGACCCAAAGGACAACTGTGCCCAGCTGAGGCACCTTCAGCATGAGCTGCTGATGCTTAAGAAGGACCTTGAGCAGGATATCAGAAAGGGTTTATGCCACTGGCCAAACACCTTCCCTTCTCTGGGGTCTGTGACTGTTCAGACTGTGCTTAGGCTAAGGGTTTTTTCCAACCATGACAGTTGGGACTATTAGTTGGGACCTAGGACAAATTAAAGACCTCCTTAATCAACTACCACTTTGTGAATTCAGTTGGGAATGAGACTTGATAACCTCACACTTAAGAAAGATGTCCTTCTCTTCTGTGATGTCCTGTGCAGAGAGAAAGAACATTTTGCCTAAGTTCCCAAAATATTAAGGTGGTTTGGACACTGGGCTGTACTGTGCATGGACGTAATTCATACTCATAACTGTTTCCCTCCACTTGCATCTCTTCACTTGCAGTGAGACCCAAATAGAGGGATAAAGAAGTATATACTGTGGATTGTGAATTATGGGTTTCATTAGAGTACTTGTTGCAAGAGAATTGAATTGAGAGTTCACCTTTGGAGGAATCTTGCTGGACAAATCTGCATTGCATGAAACATATTTATCTCATACTTTCTGGCCTTGTCTGTATGATTTTGAGTGAATAATGCAGCTTCACAACCTTGTTCCTGTCCCTTTCCTCCCTGTCCTTCGTCCCAAGTCATGGAGTATTTTCTGCTACATAAAACAGCTTCACAAGAAGAGATCCTACACCTGATGACTTTGTGGCTAACAAACCCTTCAGGAGTGCGCGAGAGATGTGACAGAGGAGAAAATTGAACCTGGGTTTTCCAAAGCCTGGCAGATGTTCTTACTACTAGGCTACCGAGTGAAAGAGACATCTGAGGGGGAGTGAGGACTGCTCATATGCCAATAAAGCATCAACAGGGTTTTAGGTTACCGGCTCCCTGCAGCAAGGTAGGAAACTGGGCACAGAACTTAGTGCTAATTCAATTCCTGGTGCGTTCAGAGGCATAGTGATCTATGTGTGACCTTGTGCAAAGGATTATTGGTGTATCTACCATTAAACTTCTGATTGCACATAGCTGACAGCTACAGGTAGACTCCTTGCCTTTTTTTACTCTACAGCTGAAGCTGATGGGAACAACATCCCTTAATTTTGACCATTAGTTGTATATATTTCTTCTGACTGTAATGCCTCATAAATGTCACTCATTCTGTAAATGGTCTTAACTGTTGGTTTAGTTTAATGTGGATTTTATAGATCTCAATATATGTTAATTTGTAGGTAACAAGCATCTAGTTACATCTTTGTCTTTTTTTAAGTTTTGTTTTATATAAAAAGACAGTTACAAACGAAATATCTCCAGTTCTTAAGGTCATTGGTGTTAGCAGTTAATGTGCAACATTTACTAAAATGTTGAACATAGTTACTTAGCTAGTTAGGTCAGATACATTCACTTACTGCATAATAATAAATACTTATAATTAATTTTCTTTCAAACCTTCTTGCGTTCATCTCTTTGACCTTGGCCAGTGGATAGTTTGCTGTTAATAGCAGCAATAAACTATCTACAAGTAGCGGTAAAACAATGTGGGAAACTCCTTGGGCTTCTTTGTATGGGATTGAGATTCCAATTGGGGTATTGAGCTGGCAGAATTTCCCTTTGAAGCCCACAGAAAAGGCAGCTAGCTGCCTGGTACAGAGGAGTGGAAAGTCCTTTGTAGCTCTGCTGCCACCAAAATTACCTGATTAATGACAATAAACATGCTGGGGGCCAATTCTGACTTTGCTTTGTTTTGAATTTTTCTTTATTGCAGTTTGACCAAGCCAGGAGTTTGTTGTATAGCTTTTGTGGATGTTGTTTAGCAGGAAGGAGCAATTTTTTCTACCAATATTACTTATTTTTTTAAGAAGTTAGCACTTTGACCAGCTTTGTCTATCACCAGTTCTGAGCCTTGCTTTATCTTCTGATGCTCAATCCAAGTAGACTTGTTTGGCAGGTTAGGGAAAAAGAGGAAAGACGACCAATAGCGTATATTATCATATACTTGTATGCATGTATCACCTTTGTAGCATTTGAACAGTTGGAGCAAGTTGATTGTCTTTGGCAGACTCAAATAGTACCTGGGCGCTCTTGGCTCTGAGGTTTTTCTGAAGCTCCAGGAATTCTCCTACAGGTCAATCCTTGGCTGTAGTGCAGATCTACGGCAGTGGCAGCCCTTTTTGGGGGGTGGGTGGAAAGTTAGGTGGGGAAATCAGTATTTCTGAATTTGCTTGTTTCAGGAAAGAGCCTTTTTATTTCCTCTGAGGTGATAGCTGCAGCAAATGCTGCAACCAGAGTCTTCCAGACGTCCGTGCAGACTGGAAAATCCCTGAGACCCACCATCTAAAACGTAACCATTAACATATTTCAAATACTTTAGACTGTCTGTGAACTCCTCTATGGAATATTGCATCTCCCAACAGCAAGCTACAAATGTCCTCATATATATTATGAATTTTGCTTGGAGAAGTGTGAAATAAAGGTGATATTGAAGGGATACTTAAAACAAGAAAACTCTTTGTGAGGAATTTATCATAACTGCTCACACTTAGGAGTGAAAGAAGGGCACTGGGAGTGCTCAGCAGTGAGATTAGTTTAGATGGTTTTTCCCTCCTAATATTTTTATTTTCAGTGACAGCAATCAAACTTTCACTAGATGAGGTATGTAACCCTGAAATTAAATGGCAGGTTTTCTAGCCGTAGGACAGGCCTAATGAGAAAATTGTTACCCAGATAAAACCTTCCTTCGTGTTGCTGTCCTTGCTGTTTCTTCCATGTGTGTGATCTGAAGGTTTCTACCAGCACAACTAATGTTTTGCCTCAGAGTGCTCTATTTTTGCAGTATCTTGAGGAAACTGCCAGCATGAAAGCTGCAAGACATGTTGCTAGTGTGACTGAACCCTTGAAGGGATTGGTATTTTTATCATATCAATTGAATAAATTAATCTCTGCAGTGCTGTGGAGGCTACAGGATAAGAGAGAGTTTCTGTTCAGCTGAAATATCACACTTTAGATCTCATTGATGTTCTTACACTCTCCTGTACTGAACTTGTCAGAGGATTATTTATGTATGACACAACTTTCTTTCTAAATACTTGTAAAAGTAGCTTTGAAAAGGAAGGTTTGATTTAACCTTCCTTTACATAGGAGCATTTTCAGTTTTGAAACCATTCCAGTAATGTCTGAACACGTTTCAGTGCCAATTAACTCTAAGCTAATAGTTTTGCCAGTGGAGAGAAAGTTTGTAAGTGCTGTAAAATATGTAATTGAAGATGATTCATGCTGCAGTATTGCCTCACATTAAGGAAGCTAAATCTCATCCTACTATAAACGTTATGAATAGTACCTCACTGGTGTTTGTCAAACATGTTTGTGTAGTCACACCAACCCTTGGGGAAAAAAAATAGGAATTCCTCTAAGAATTTACACTGCATGAGGTTTTGATTTTATTTCCTTATACTTCCATTGACTCTTCTTTCCTAAGTCAGTAATGGGTCCAAAAGATAGGAAGATACTCTGTATGTCGTCTTTTATTGGGGAAGGGAGAAAGACTAGAGGAGAGAATGATTTCGTATTAAATCTCCTGCTGGTTTCTCTCTTATTTTCCGTGGCATCTTGATCCTAGCTTCTAGTTTGCCTCTATCTGAAAAGAAAAACTAGAAGCCCAGCATCTTTATCAAGGAAACTCTTTGGAAGTGGACATAAATTGTGGATATCTATCTGTATCCAGCATATCTGTCTGATGCAAATGCACTGCCTAAAACCAAGAGTGAGGTGCTGGAATCTGCTAAGCAAAATTCCAGCTCATTGTGGATGATGCTTTTCATTACTAAAGACTGTATTTGATGTGCAGCACTCTAAAGTCAACTGTTGAAGGCTTAATAAAATTTCTTATTATCATTGTCCTGGTGTCTAATAACAAGTGAACTTCCCTGCAATAGGCGTGTGAATTGTCATCTGTCCTCCACTGTCCTACTAGTTTTCATGAAACTTTTAAAAACTTAATTATCCTTGAAAATTTGTTTTTTCCTGACATGTTTAAGTGAAATTAGCCAGTATTTTCAGAGGGGAGGCTGGAAAAAGCTGGCAGATGATCACAATGCTTGATAACAAAAGTTGTAGAAAACCAGACCAAAATTTTGCTTCAACTTCTGTTGATATGACCAGGGTGTGGTGGTTTGGCAGTGCTATAAGAAATCATGTGTTGAACTGTAAAGTATGTAAACCTGGTATTCTAGAGTTAATCTCTTGTACCTTTTGCAGGTGGAGATTTACATTTTACCTTTATATATTTACCTATGGAGTTCGGTTCCTGAAAAAGGTAGGCACTTATATTATTATGCTTTCATAACACATCACAGATTTGAAGTCTTGTATAGGTATAATATAAAGCACAGGCGTAAAACTTATGTTCAGGAAGAATAAAAATTAAAATTTAATTTGCATTCATAAAATGAGTTGCTGCTGGCATTGGTAAGAAATATAAGTTCTTACCAATATTTAATGGAGTAAAAAAATAATAAATTGGTATAGCAACACGCCTAGTTCATTTTATTACTTTTCATTATAGGCATTAAGCTGGCAGTAAGGCTTACCAAAGTATTCATCTCAATTTCTGCATCATCCTTGTTTAAATGCCTCTGGCAGAGGTTGCTTTTTGTTAACAAACAAAATCCGGTAGTGCTATTTTTTGCCCGTTCTTTGTCTGATGTATTGTGGAAAGAAGTTTCCATGGAGTTTCCCATCAATGCTGTGTTTCTGGTGATTTAAGCAAAGAAGAGTATTAATAGCTTCTAAACGCCCTGGCATAGGTCTATTAACCCTGCCTTAGGCAGTAATATGGATTCATGGTGCAAGTTGTTTTTACAATGTGACTAGTTCTCACAGCTTTTGGGCAAGTCAGGCCATATTTGTGTAATTCTGAGAGGTAAATGTGTGGTCTCAGTGTGTTCATGTAATCTTATCTTCTTCATTTTGGACAAAAATTTGGCAGAAAAAATGTATCCTAAATGTTTCTGGTCTTTGTAAGTAAAAGTAGCTATTAAAAAAAATCCTCATCATTTTTATGGTTGTAATTCTTGAGGCTGACACAGGTGCCAGTCAACTTGGTGCCAGCAGGACTGATGATGTGCCTGTGCGGAGGGGGGACATCAGAGCTGTTCTCAGCTATTTAGCAATAGTCAGCCCCAGAGGAAGCGTGTGCGCGCCAGTCGTCCAAACAGACCAGAGCAGCATGTAATGTGCAACCTCTCCCTGCCCCTTGAACACGTATACTTTGTGTGTACTTCATCAATAACATGCTGTATGGTCACGATCGGATATTCTGTTTTCTGCCTTCGATTCTGTACATGTCTGTGATATGAAATACGAGAATAGTTTTAATAAGCAATTGTCACAACCTAAAAGGTTACTCAGCCTGCGGGTGTGTAGAGATCGCAACTGTGGGTTCGTAGGATTCTGTAATACACAAGGACACGGAGGCTTTATCCTCTGAATTTCTCTGCTTCATTACAGATTACCACAAATACCTCAAAAATCACCATTAGCAAGTATCACAAAGTCACTACTAGAAAGCATATCTATGATTAATAAAGCAAATCTCTCTCAGCACAAAGAAGGTGTTTTTCTAGGAAAAACTGTGAATACTAGCATTTCTAAAGACTAAGAAGAATACAGTAAATGCATGCTTCATTACAAGCCATTGTGAGCTGTTTCTAAAGGCTGAGTTGACATGCAAAGTGCACGATGTCTTCCTCCCAATTCAGCATATGACTGCAGTTTGAAGAGGGCTGGTTGACATAGCATGTTTTTTTGAACAAGGTATACCATTGCTTGCTTAACAAGGATTGGTTGTGTAATTTTGTTGTAATTTTAACTTTCAACATGTTTAATTTTTACAAAGAGAACTTGTTCATTATGTAATTGTGTATGTATTTTTAATTACTCATTTTTACAGTGTTGTAAATGAGTCTTGCAACATTTTATGCCATAGTCATTATTCCAGTGTTCTGCTTCATATACTCAGGTCTTTCACGTAGGAATGTATGTAAATTAACAAAATTATGATTGTGATTGTATTTATATTTACACCATCTCCCTAGTAACATTGTGTAACTAAAAGAAAATACAGGCTTTTTGCTGTTGATCAAACGTGAAAGATTTTGCTGGTTCACTTAGGGAGGGAAATCTGGGTTTGCAAGGAATAAAATCCAGACCCCAAAATCTGGAGGGAGACACTTTTGAGAGCTTCACTGCAGTACCACAGTGGATAATCCTTTTAAATTTGTATTGGTTTTCTTAATGGAATAATTGCAGAGAAATACTGAATTGCTTCCTTAGGAAGCTACTGAAAAAAGTTAAGCATAATAAATTCTCTTACAAATTTGATAGAAAGATCTTTCCTTCAAAAACCTGTTTTGCCTGGAGAGAAGGTTCATATCATAGTCAGTGGTGTCTTGCTGTGCTAATGCTACAGTAGAGATCTGCATCTTTTCAAATAACAAGGTCTGCTTAAGATCATCCCTAAGATACCTAGTCCAGAAGATTGATAAGCATGGTGAGTGAGCCCACGTGCAATGGCAGTCCCGACGGGTGCGATTCCATCACAGCAACAGGTGCTGCCTTACTGGGAGAGGGTGAGAAAGAGTAAATACTACAGATGTTCTTGTTTTGAAGAATGGAATATGCCGCCAGCATATGCACCACATTGGAAATACTCATTTTGACTTTTAAAACCTAAGCTAATGCTTAGTTAATACATAACTTTGGATAGTTGGATAAGACATTTCCATAGAGTGTGTCTTTCAAACATCCAAATGTAATAAGAATGTATTTTTAAAAGGGAAACTGCATTTTGATGCTTTTCAAATGAACAGAATCATTCAAGGTTGGTTGGTTTGTCCATTTCTGGATAGTTAAGATCTCTGATTTGAGAAGGCTGGTTTTGCTGTCTTGAGTGGGACGTGCTCCTTATTAGTTGGTCTTACAACTTTTACGAGGTACTCCCTTTAGAAAAGTGAACCAACTCAGTTGTACAAAAGGCTCTCCCTAAAAGACTATGCCCAAATCATTGCCTCTTTTGTAGTTTCTTTGTTGGCTCTTGAATTGCCAGGCAACAAAATACCCTGACTTCTATATTATTGTCCTTCCCTCCCGACTTGACCTAGTCTCCTTGCAACCTGCCGCTCCTTTGCTTTGCTGCATATGTTGCTGACCTGATGGGTTTTTTGTTCACACTTCGCTCTCTTAAATGTTCCTTCCTTAGATTGAGGGTGAAATTCATCTCTACCTACAAGACTGGCATGGAGCCCATCAATTACTTAAGCACCGCTTTGAGCTAGTTTTGAGGTCCTTTGCTTTGTGCTGGCCCTTTGCCTAGAGGTGAATTTCACCTTTTGGATTCTTTCTGAAAACACCTTTCTCGTAATGCCCAAGCACATGAATCATTGCTACTTCGTCTTCTACTGTCACCTTCCCTATTTGCTGCATAAAGCAATATTACTGCATCAGTGCAGTAGGGTGGATGTCTGTGTTTCCTTGTGCCCACCAAACCGCCCGAGGAAGATCTAACCAGGATACTCTGGCAAACCAACATCCTTGCAAAGAATGTCATTAGGTCTTTGGTGGCTTTGTAGAGCTGACAAGCTTATCTGGCTTTTTGGGAAGATGTGCCCAAGCTTAATAAGCAGTAATTGGCTAGCAGACTTATCAACTCTGTTTTAGTTCTGAAAGTGTGATACTGTCAGCATGGCACACATGCCGACGTTAATTTATTTTTAGAATGGTAGTAACTAACTGCGTTGAAGTTTTACATTTGCCTGGCTAGAGCGTCTCGCAAGGAGAAAGAGGCCTGGGGTTTCACCTTTGATCTTCACTTCCCTACAGAAGCATATGAAAGCTAATAAAGCTGTCATTCAGAGCAATCGTAGCTCTCTCTAAAATGCCATGGCAAGCTTGTCTTTGTTACTGTCCATGACTGCAGTTAATAGCTGATCTAGATAAAAGAAATTTCTGCACCCAATAAAGCAACCTGTAAGTCTTTGTAGTAACAACTGCACGTGATATGATATATCAATTCTTTTGCCATGCTATAATTGCTGAGTATGTCACTGGAGATTTAAAAACTTTCTTTTCACCGAAAGCTCTATCTCTTATCGAACCGTTCTCTTGGGTTTTGTCTTTTTCCAGTAACAGATGTATGCTGTTAAGTCATAAATAAAGTAAAAAAAATCTTACTTTTGTTGAACAGTATTTTCAAAAAATCTCAATTCACAGGGAAAAAATGCCTGACACAAAGCTTTGTCTTCAAAGTTTGGTCTGTTCCAACAGAACCTATCAACCTATATGTTTTAAATAAGTTTTTGTCTTAGTGGTGTCTCCAGGACACTTTGTTTGGGCCATTTTGCTGAACAAAGTTCACCATGAACTCAGGAAAATCCTGTATGTTGGGAGGGCAGAGAGGATTAGCAGTAGGGTGTCCTGCATGTGGCTGTTTGTTGTAGGCCATGGTATCATGATCAGGCACTGATATTGTATATGATGGTTTTTAGCAATGTAAACATGCACAAAAACTCGTGCTTCCGCCCTCTCTCCTTCCCTCTATCTATATGGACATTGCTTTCCACAGCCTCTGGATCATAAAACAGCTGCTTCACAGCACGCTCCCCCGCCTCCTGCCAACTCCACCCCTGAACTCTCAAGGCAGGAGACCTTTATGGAGTTTGCACTGCTGTTGTCCTTGGTGCCTCCTATCTCAAATTGGGCATATGTTGTCAACTTTGCATTTGTTGTGATAACGCGTCAGTCATGAAGTGACGTTGTATGAATGAATGTCTGTCTTACAACGTGCACTGCTGATGGCATACACCATATCCAGCTGCTTTGATTGTTTCCCTTTTTCCCTAAAGAATCAGTAGAAGTGCGACTTCTACTATTGGTGTCTGCCTTCTTCAGTCAGGAGGTGATTTTAACTGCGGGGTGCAGCTGTGTGATTGGTACATCTTATAAAAGTTTGCGATATCGAGGAAATAAGTGCCCCTTTCAAGAGTGACGGTGAAGTGAGAGAATTAAGTCTTTGGTAAGAGAGTAGAGAAGGCAAGGGAGTTGCTTTCTTACTCACAAATGGACCACACATAGAGGAATAGCTCACAGCCTTCAAGGTACTCAGCCAAACCGTTGCACCACCTACAAATTGTGTCTTAATATGTATGCATAAGAAACCAACAGACTTCAGTAAAATTTTTACCATAGAGTTATTAGTATGTAATTACTTAGTATTTAATTATCATATTAGACATTCCTCCCTTCCCCAGCTCCTGTGTGCCTTCAGCCTTTTTTTTTTTAATTCTCCTTTGCATCAAAATAAGTAATGTTACAGAGCTGCAAGCTTTAATTTTATTAGGGGTTTTGCTGTCATTGTCTGTGACTAGTGAAGTAGTTAATGACGTTTCAGTGTCAAAGCATTTCAAAGATGAAATTGTTTCCTTGGTCTTGGTTTCTTTTTTAAATGTTCCCTATAAATTTTTTGTTTCTTAAAGTCCTCTCTAACTTAACGCTTTCAATTGTAGCTATCTTACTTATATTACCAAGTGGTATAATAGTGGGATGAGACTTTCTGCTTCCCAAAGAGTCTCTCATTATTGAAGTGAAATGTATGTTTGTCTCTGTTCTTCCAAAGCAGAATTTTCAATTTGATGAAAATGAACTGTTAACTTGCTAGGTAATGAGTATAAAGCAGATGTCGGGAGATTGATGGGTTTGTCACTCCACCCCAGCACCCCATAGCACTGTGTGCGCCTACCCGCCCAGCAGTCAGGAGCACACTCTGCTCCAGGCTGAACCCCATCTCCCGCAGACTCGGTGGTGTAGGATGCTCCGTCCTCCTTCCCAGCATGGTGGCTAATGCACTGAAGGGGTGAAATAGGTTATCGTAATTAGGATTTGAAGTCATCTCTGTCATTGCTGATGCTTTATGAGAAGAGGGGATCAATGTAAATGTAGGTTAGAGTTCAAGCCAGTTCACTTTCTACCTCAAATATTGCCATTTTCAAGGGCAGATTTGGTGATGAATATTCTTCTATGTGAGGAAACAGACTGAGACACCAACTTCCAAAGAGAAGGTGAAGCTTTCATTCATTACTCACTGCCAACTCCGTTACTTACTGCTTTCCACAGCAGATTTAAGTGATTTTTGGCTAAACAAAATCGTTTAATGCAAAGCATTCACCTTCCTGTCCACTCCTCATTGGCCCCATTCTTGGCAAAATGGCAAATGCTAGATGTGACCACCCCATCATAGTTTTCAAGCTTCTGAAAGAGATGTTAGGTCAAGCCTCGCTACGTTTTGGCAGTGTGGACCGAAGCCAGTCCTTTCACCTAAGTGCTTCAGTGCTTCATCTGAAGTGAAGCCCAAATTAAAATAGCTTTGTATTTCTTTTAGAACACCCACAGACTCTCCCCAGAGTAAATGTTTACTTCAATTTTTTTTTTTTTTTTTTTAAATTGGCCTATTTCACACTTTTCCTGTAATTTATACATATGAAACCAGAGTGTGGGGTTTGCTTTTAGTTTTACTTTTTAAACTCATTTCCATGGCTCTTGTTTTTAAATTAAGTGGTGAAAAAGGTGATTTTATTTTGTTCTGTGTGGTGTTTAGATTTATACATACAAGATATAGAACATAAATGCTTAGAGTAGGTGATCTTATATGTAGATCTTACAAGTTCTATATTTACACTTTTGTTAGCCTAAGAGTAATTCAGAGTAAAGATAATGATAAATTATCTAATACAAAGCTAGCATTCTTCTGTGGGTGGTACCAGAGCCCTAGTAGTGTTGGAAAGATTTTTCATCTTCACAGATAATGCGTGATGAGATAGCGCTAGTTAGTGGCTTAGAAGACCTATGTCCAAGTCGATCTGTAATGTAATGATATTGACTCTTACACAGAGGTATTTGGCCTCAAATGCCATCCTCACTGTGCAGTATGATTATGAAAATATGATACATCGCTATGTCGTCCTAGGAGTTGGCATAATAACCTGCATGCCCAGAAGCATATTCCTTTACCTTGGTGATACATACACTACATCATTCCTTGTATCTTTATAAATCACTAAGATTTGAAGCATAAAAGGTAACTAACCAATTATATTTCCACTCTGATCATGTATATGCAAATTCTTCCCCTTTCTGACTGCAGCTGAGATTTTTCAGCACTACCATTTGTTTAATTTGCATGTCTACAAGACACTTCCTTGCAGAGCACCATACCGGTATTGATGCCAACAAGACATTAAGTTCCAGTGACATTAAACTGGCTTCTTTGCTTATCGCTAACATAGGAACAAGATAACGTTTTTGTTTTCTTCAGTAATATTTGCAATTAAATCAATGGTGGCTTGGTCATTAGGAGTTAATGGTCTGATTGTGCTCCCATTAAATGGAAAAATTAGCATTAGCTTCGGTGATAAAGAAACAGAGTGAGGAACTCAGGACTGGCTTGTTGCTTGCTTGCTGATCCTTGGTGCTAAGCAGTATCTGTATAATGCTGTAGAATGAAAAACCTTTACAAACATCTGGAAGCAAAGCTTCCAGGTGACATATGGTTACTTTTCACATTCAGTTTCTTTCCTTTAATTGCCCATGAGAATTACAAACTCACAAAAGAGCATGAATTCCCTGCAGTAAGAGTCTTATGAAGTCTATGTTGAGACTTGGGAACCGGAAGTTGCATGTAGGTATCCTACTGGGAAAAGGACCATCTGCCTGGATAAACAAATAACTTTTGACTTGCTCTTTTTCAAATTCAGTATTGAAGTAAGGCTGATGATATGAGGATGCTGTGGCTGTGTTTAAAAAATGCTAGCAAGCTTCTCTACGTATGCAGATGATTGAGTGTCAGTTCTGCATCTCCCTTCCTAAGGAGTTATCCCCTACTACAGAACTGTCTGACATGTAATTGCAACTGCTAGTGGTGCAGATAGATTGCAAAACCACAGGAAAGCCATATTGAAGTGTAAATTTGACTCCAAAAACCTACTTAAGTGACATAAATGTATGGAAGGCGCTAGAAAAATAGCAGTATAGTACGGAGGAAAAAAAAACCCAACAGGTAGAGCTCCACTTCTGTTGGAAAGTTCCTCTTTCTGGAAACTATAGGATGTTTCAAAAGAAGAAAATGAAGTGCTTATCCTCGTGTGTGCACTAACTGCTGAGCTAGCCAATTACTGTGTGACAGCAGGAGATGCTCTCTTAGTGGCCTACGGTTTCTACACGCACTTAGGAAGAACCTGGCTTCGTATTGCTTTTTTGTGAGTGAGGGTGCTTCGTTCTGCGTCTCAGCTGAGTTGGCATGTTCTTTGCCTCTTTTTGGAATAAAATAGCAACAGCGATACATGCAGGTGTTACAGCCATGGGAGAGTAGTATAGCATTTGTAAATGCCAATTTGAGTTCCTGATAGTCAAGAATTTTAGGGCCAGAAGTCAGACCGCTTTCATTTGAAATACAAAAAAAGAACTTGTCACTTCATGGTGTGCTGACTGGGTTTTGACATCGTTTCTGTATTACAGTTCACCTATATCTCTTGATTATTGAGATTGTTAACCTTAGAGGAAGTAAATAGTTGTTGATACGCACAGCAAGTTCATGGAATTGTTATATTTGGGGAAACAGGCATCTCTATGATGAAGATTGTGAGTTCATATCCCTGCGCGAAATAAGACTGGGACACTGGAACAATGGGAAGTTTACCTGGAGTGGTGTCTCATTTACCATTCTGATTTTGGAATTTTCCTGCTATTTATCTTTCTATCAGTTTTGCAGCTATTTTGGTATTAAACTATTTAATAGCTTTACTGTATGCTGTGTCTTGCATCTCTTCTATCACTGATACTTCCTCTTCAGTTTTCTTCAGAACATCCTGAGGTCTGTTCTGGATGCAATCATATGTTCAGATGTCATAAAATACATCTCCATTTATTTTAGCTGTTAAATAAAACAATTTTGGAGACACTAGCATACGCTTCCTCCCTAAAAGAAACGTGTCTCTTGGTTTCTGGTCACTAAGCTGATAAGTTGGTGATGACTTATTTTAGTCAGGTTCAGGACATAATAAGACGCAACTGCTGTCACTCTGTTTGCTCTGCTTGGTCATGGTAAGATGTTTTGAAGGACCTCCAAGAGGCGGTGGACTCTTACTTTTGGTCAAAGTAATATTATAGTTCAGATGCTCCCAGAAAAGTAAGGAGTTACTATTAGTGTAAAATCACTACAGCACTTCTGTGTGCATTTATACCATTTAATGTTCTTTCCTTTAAATGGAAACTTTTCTTAAAAGACAAATGGATGAAAACCACACACTGCTGGTATTATCCCAAAGTTATCTCCAGTGTTGGAAAATTAAGGTTGAATTGAGTCACTCTTACTATTTTATAGAGCAAGTATATGTTTTCTCTGTTATGAAAGACATATTTCACTGTACTCTGTTCACCTGTTTCTTTCTCAGCCGTATAGGGTCTCAGCAGGCTCGTGGGATGTTCAGCATACATTATAAACACTTCCCTTCACTGACTCAATAAAGCAGCTTAATTCAGTCACAAATTACTTTGCCTAATAAACAAGGAAGGTTCTAATTTCACAGCTGTATGTGAGGCTTTTTTGACACTGGTGTTGTTTTTTCTTAATTGCTCCCCTAAGAGCTGAGTTGTATCTCCATGGAGCAATGGAGGGTACAGGTTTGATTGGTTACTGGTTTGTTTCTCTTTTTTCCTGACCTGGTTTTTGTAGACTTGCAAAGAATGACCTGACCTTGGAAAGCCTGACATGAGTGAGATCACGGGTAGTTTTCTACCTGCTGTACAGCATTTGTTTTCTGGCCTCTCTATCTCAAGACTGGCCATGGAAATCTCATGGATTATCTGAAGATGAGTAGTTGGGAGGAGGTACAGCTTTATCCTGGCAGTTCTTTTGGACAGGCTGGTTTGTCATAGCGGCCCGTTCCCCCGTGGTCAGTTCTTCTGTTCTGTGCAGCCCAGGGCTTGTTGGCACTGGGAGTGGCAGAACCATTCTGGGGACAAACTAAATTTTATATAGTTCTATATAGTCTTTCCTTTCCCATGTATTCCTCAGCTATCTCCTACGTCAGTATTTTCTACTTTTATCTTTCTGTCGGATCACTACACTGCTTCTCCCCACTTCTTAAACTGACTTTATTATTTTGGGGAGTGGATTTGGGAATCCTCTTAAGTCTGCAGGTTTGACGTGTTCTGGTGGACTACAGAAAGGCTGCCTTGTTTCATTCATCTCTTGTTGCCATCTTTTTACTCTGATCATTTTATCTAGTATCAACACATTTTCCCAAAGAAACAGATAGCAGTGACCTTGATTTAGCTCTCAGGGTCAATTGTGGTTCAGCAGCTGTGTGTCAGGGTCTTTAATCTTTCTGGAGGTTATTTGTTCCTCTCAGTTCTCTAAAATATGAGGAGAATAAATAAGGAGTTTTATCTTTGTACATTGCAGTTTCCAAAGTGCTAGTGAGAACGGGATGCTTCTGACTCTGCCTTACTGATACCATGCCCTGTCGCCTGGCGGCTCGGTAAGACAGAGGGATTGTGATCGGTCGGCTCTGGAGGTGCTGGGTGAGCAAGCCAGGGTGCGGCTGCTTTGAAGCCAACTGGTCTTTCTTAGTTGTCCCGTGACTCTTCACTGTAGTCACACTACGGGAGATACACATGGTCACCTTTTCAAAAGCCTCATGCTGGTTGCAATGTTTTATTGAACCATGATTTTTAAGAATGCTTTTGAAGTCATCCCGCCAGTTTCATGAGAGAACAGTTGTGTTATAGCAAAGGTGACTGCATCTCCGCAAAGAGCTCTCCAGATATTCATGCGGAGCATGACCGTGAATGGTTTTCTTTTCCTAATGTCACTGGTTCTGTATAGGTATTGCAGAAAAGGATTCTTTCTAGCTTGATGACAAGTTTTGAAGTTGACATTTTAACTGCTTTACTTACTTGGGAAGCTGCGCCATATCTGTGGTTACTTTGCACACTAAGTCATGATACTGCAAGGCCTGCAGTGAAATGAAGCTGCTAATAGAGAAGATCCCTGACTGTGCTTTCAAACAAGCTTACGTTACTCCTTTAGTTGGCATTGGATTGAGAAATGAAGAAATAAATAGGAAATAATTTTGAAAATTATCCTGTTTGAAATGAAATCTGCAGTCACTGGGCTGTAAACGTTCTGCTCTGGGGCTCATGCATTGTTGCAAATCAGGTTCCAGATAAATAAATAGAAGTATATATTCTTATAGCATATATAAGTATAACCAACCAGTATATAGCGCTGATACTGTGCTTCCTAAAAGCAAGTATGATAGCTCCAAAACGTCCTGTTGAATAAAAGCCCTTGGGCTTTGAGATCACTGTCACAGGATTCCTTGGTAGGGTCTTCCCCTCCGCGCCAGCTGGACTGATACCTTGCTACTGATTCATGAGCAACGCGCGATTTCTGAAACCAACGGATACAGAGGTGTCAAATGCGTTTACTTGGACTTCTGGATTTTCATTTGGCTCAGGATTGTGAAATTGCCTTTCATAATTTCAAAACGAAGGTCATGCTCCAGTTTAAATGGGGTTTTAGTTAGAATATTAATGATACTGTTCTGGAGGAAATAACAAAAATGTTTGAATGCAGAAATTGATAGTTTCAAATTCTTCACACAAGTTGTCTGCAGTGCATAGAGAACATCCTTCGTGGGGACTCTTGGCAGCTACTGTCATTAGAAATAAAGAATAAATTTATTTTTCCTCAATATTGTATGGGAATCATAAGAGGACATCATTCATGCTTAAAGTACTGACAACTCATCGTGCTGGAAGCTATCCTACACCAAAGATCACCTGTAATAGCAGAGTTCTCCAAGGCAGCAATTGATAGTTGTGGCTTTTTTAACTTTTTGGATTAATGTTACTATAAAGATTCATCACGGGTAGGAAACAATCTTGATAGATCTAAACTGTATTTTAAAAAATGTACTGCAAAACACCAGCAGCTGCCAAACTGAAAAATAAATTACTGTATTGAAAATGTCCAATGCCCTGGACAGTTTTCGGTGTTCCTAGCAGTAGAACAGACTTGATTATGTTGTAAAAGTTTCTCAGCTATTGGAAAGCTATTCGCACAACTCGTTGCGTGTTACTTATGTCATTTGGAGCAGAAAAAAATGAGCTGCATCAAATGGTCAGTACTTCATTTATCATTGTATCTCCTCTTGCTGTACCTGCTGCATCTACTTTTTCATGAAGGTAATGCTTCTGGATATTTTGCAGAACAGAATAATACAAGAAACACAGCATCTCGGAAATACTCACACCACTGTTTGGAATACATCTGACCATCTGATTCTTAGAATGAGACTTAAACCAGACTAAATTTTTCTGGTTTTAATGCTGAGATACCGAAGCATGAGTTTGTGAAATTTCTACCACCTTGGTTTAAAACAGAACTGTCTCTAGAAAACAATGTGGCAAGAGCTAGAAGCGGGAGGTTTGCCTCCAGAGCCCTTGCTGCTGCCCTCTGTCTCCTTCATTCTTGAATTATTTGAAGCAGGCATTCAGTGGGGCACTTCTTCTAGTCTAGTCTGCATCTGTTGTGATATTTCCTTCCCGTGTTATACCTGAAAGGTTTTTATATTATCTATTACTGAAACCTTGTAATTACTTCTGTTCAGTGAGCTTATCTGCCTGATAATGGATAAATACTCTCATTTAAATGAAGAATGTCAGAGGCCACTCTGGAGCCCTTTTAACACAATGCTGATACTTGATATTTTACTGTGCTATTAACAGAGGGATAATGTGATATGTATGCCACTCAGGGAGGAAATGAAGCCTGCCTTTGGCAAATTGTTCTGGCTGTAAAATTGATTGGGGGACTCTGTTTTTCTTGATTACTTTTTTTTTTTTAATTGGAAAACAAATTACTGAGTATCTGTAAGTAATGAAAATTGTTAAGCTAAAATAATTTTGGATGTTAAAATCCAATCATACTCTTATTCCTTTCTGTGAAAGTAGGGCTGAGCATTAGGTGCTAAATAAAACAATTTCTAATTCACTGTGAGAGCGGGAAAGAGCACTCGTGCCAGAGGCTCTTGAAGGATGCTGTTGTGAAAAAGAGGAAATGCCATATTACATTTTTAAATAAGTATCATGAGTGGGAAAGTTTTCCAGTAAGAACAAAGTTAGATCACATCTAATGGAAAAGGAATTTGTTTCAGATATCTCTTCAAAAGGGCATAAAAATTGTTGAGGGCATTTAGGAGAGATTAATAGAGTGCTTTGGATGTCTGAGATATAAATCATGAATCATGCTGTTAGAAAGATCAAAGTCAGTGGAGAAACTTAATTTTAAATTACTCCAACGCTTCAGTGTACATCAACAAGGAAAATGAATGCATTTTGGACAATGAGGATTCATAAGAGAAGGCCAGTCAGCATAGGAAATAATTTATTGTGTAAGCTGTTTGAAGCTAAGATAATAACTGGATCAGGCAAAAGAGGACAAAGCTAAGCCGGCTGGCAGAATTTATTTGTGGCTGAAAGGAAACAGAAGGTTTTTGAAAGAAACAAGCAAAAGGAGAATATCAATTATATTCCTAATTCAGTAATAGGACACTGATGGCAACAGGACATTTGAATGCAGACAATGGGGACAAATTTGACATAAGCATGGGGAGGAAAAGCAACACACTAATTTAAAAAATTATCTAGAATTGAATTTCACTTTATGTGCTTGGAATCCAGCTGGGGGTATTTAATAACATCTGAGTTATAAGTAAATGCTCTGTAATCAGCAATTTGGAGAGTTAAGCTGGTACTGAGCCACACACAGCATCTTTACTACTTGCACATTACACTGCTATTCTGGCTGGTGAACGGGGGGCCGCCAGACCTTGTGTCCCCCTGTCGACTGGTTGCCAGTTTTGACTTCAGCACAGTATTCATCTTCCTGGCAGCCCAGCTTTCTGAAAGATACAAATTTTTCAGTGTCCTATACATAAAAATGGCAGATCTAGAGCAAATACTTCCCAAAGTGTTTTGTTTGGGCAATTTTATGATGAAAATAGTTTTAATTCATCTGGAAACTAAGGTGGCTCATTCATACCTGTAGCAAAGTATTTAGCACAGCACTCCTCTATTGCCAGGAGCTTTTGCTATTCAGATGAATGAAGCAGTACTATTTTCCACAGCTAATTAAACCTGAGCGAAGAGTACATGTTTGGATATAAGAGCAGGTTATTAATAATCTGACTGGTGCTTTGAGTTGCCATTATTGAGTTGAACTCACTATTTGAGGCAGTGACTTGGAGCAGGATAGCTGTATCCTCATTTAAGCTAGTATAACCTTTGGAACAATACGTATTTTTACACTATAAGGGCTTGGAGTCATAAAGCTGCTTCATTTTACCTTTGAAGTAGTAGGGAAAAGCAGCTTGCCAGTTAAATAAATATATTAATCGATGAGCATTTTTTTTTCATATTATATTCCTTTCCAGTGTTACGCTGTTACACCTCTCAGAGCTTTCTCATTTCTTCTGCCTATTGATGGTGTCAGCTACTGGCTATTGAACAATGACAGAAGTTAGCATGGGGAAATACTGCTTTAAGTTCAAATCTAATTCAGAGTTTTGCTTCTGTTTTTCAACTGCTGTTATCTCACATGTGACTTAAGGAGTTTCACCAGGGATTTTTGGTTTTTGTTTGTTGTTGTCGCGTCCCCAAGATTTGTAGACTCAAGAAACTGAGGGAGAGCAAACTCTCTTCTCTTGCCCAGTTACTCTAGGTTTTTGCTGTGTCCAAAATTTACTGTTTATTGTTTTATACTAAAACTTTATACAAATTTAGCAGTTATAAAACATAAGCATAGTTCCTCTGCTCTCATCTCTACCAGCCACTCTTATTGCTAGTTGTTTTAATAGATCAATTGCAGAAGAATGCTACGAGCTATGTCTGAATAGATCCACCGGGAGGATGACAAATGGAAACAGCAAAGGGTTTGTATCTGGGCACTTCCTCAGCAGGAGGGGAAGGTGAAAAACAAAGAGGAAATGGACATAAAATTGTATGTAGTCTTAGACATTTTTAAAGGTTGGGGAAATTATTTTGGCTGTCTTCCTTCGCTCTAGTGAAGTAAATGTTATCATGGTCACTGACTCAGAACTGAGCAGGAAAGAATTCCTTGCAAACTGTGTTTTTATATTAAAATTAATTAACATTTCCCCCCACTCTCATTCTGTTAGAGGAAAATACAATATGAGAGAGATTTTCTCACTGGGCTTTTTCCAGGCAGTACTTAGTACTTGTGGCATTATTAAATACACCAAGAAGTGGTTCAGTAGTAAAAACACCTGCAGGCCCACGGGTGAATTGCCCTGATGCAGTATATATATGCACTAACCTCAGAAAAATGCAACGGTTGCAGGAATGGGAGGGGAAGAGGCTACTTTAGTCTGTCCTTACTCGTTGTTGCTTGGGGTTATGCCTCGTTTTAGCTGTGCTCAGTGACTGAAGTGCTTAGAAATGGGTCCCTATCTAGTGACCATCACACTGGTGTGGCTGGAGATGGGGTGCTTTCAGCCCGCCTGTTCCAGCAACCTGTCTGGAAGGAACTCTGCTCCCTTGGTCATCAGGTGGGTCTTAATGGTGTCTCTGTGTTTAGAAGCAGTCAGCTCTTCTGTCAAGGTTTTAGTGGCACCACTGAGTGGAGGAGTTCACTGCCGAAAGGCTTCCTCACCAGCTGCCTGTAATGGCACCGTGTGATTTAAACACACTCTTGCATCTCTGGGGATAAATCTTGGCCCTGTGAACTAGAGAAATCCTATATTTCCTATTAAAAATTCTGCAGTTGCAATAACTTTCTAATTTTCACACTGTCAGGGATGATTTTGAGACCTTGCTGCAATGTGCCTATACAAAGATACAGCAAAACAGAGCAGTTGGAGGAGTGGAAGGTGGAGGGGGCTTTTGTTTGGTTTTTCTCTATACAACTTTTTTCCAGTAGGCAGTGTAGGTTCATAAATACCACAGTCCTAAACATCTGGTTTTGTGCGTGAAATTTTACCTTTGTGCTCACTTAGTAAGGAGTTGTTTTGTTATTATTAAAAATTGACCCTGTCTCCTTTTGTGGGCTGCATGCAGTGATGGAGCATATTATACGTCAGTGAAGCAAGCCCTTAGGGCACACGGTGAGTCCTACAAAGGAAAGCAGCGTCAGGACTACGATGAAGGACGTGGTAAACACTTCCCATCAGCACATGGCATGGAAGTCAGTGGCTGGCCAAAGTCAGACAGATGCACTCTTCTGGCAGAGCAGCCACAGATAGGAACTATAATTACAGAAAGTAGATATGTAATGATGAGTTTAAATATTAATCACTTTCCTGTATGCCTTTGAGTAACCGTAGTATCAGAGCACAGAGCACTGGAAACCCTGGAGCTTTGTTGAACCTGCATCCTGTAGGAAAACGAGGAGTACTCTGAAATCACACAGCTCTGTAGTGATCTACCAGGGGTGAACTGCCCTATTTATTTTTTTAGTAATTTGCTCTTGGGATTTTTGCTGGTCTCTTAAAGGTACAATTTTACACAGGTCACCCTCCTATCAAGGTATGGTTTGCCAAGTGTAAACCTCAGCACTCTCTCTTTACAAGCTAATTCCAGACTTACAGTTGTGTAAGTCTGTTTTAATAAAATAAATTTATCAATATCCTCTTAGATGCAAATTCTAGACTAATTGATGTGATCTGGCTCTGTGATCAAAAAATACAAGGCAGCTGTAAAGCTAATGGGTTTACAGCTGCTTTGCTTCACCAAAGCATTATCAGGCATCTGGAGTGCTTGGCTGAATGTGTCCACTACTTTTTATGCACTCTTCTTACCGTGCAGATAGAGCGACTACAAAACACATTGAGTAGTGTCACTGGGAAACCTGTTACCTGCAAGTGAATAGGAACTTTAGCCTGACTTCTACAATATTTTATATAAATAGACCTTCAACTGCTCTAAACTGTCATAGCACCACTGGCTGCCCAACTTGCTCATGACAAAACAGTCCTTGAAAATGTTACCATTACACATGAAGGCAAAAGTTTTTAAAAGTTTTGCTTACTACAAAGCAACTAGCAGGGGGAGTGTCAGAGGAAGAAGGTGCGCACATGAGAGCAAGTCTTTTGGCAGCTGGGCCTGGCAAGGGGACTGGTGGCTGGCTGGTCAGGGCAGGGGGAGGAGACGCTACAGCCGCCAGCTTCTCCAGCTGGAGTGTTCTTCACTTCTGTTCAATGCATGCAATGCTTCAATATTAGGACCCTTCCAGATTCTCTAGGATTATCTGTTCCTTTTGCCATCTTCATTTTCCACATCATTTGGAAGTTGAAATTACGCATCTATCAGCACAAGACATAAACACCATGTCTCTGTACATCATATTTTTAAAGGGAAAAGTGGATGTATGTGGTGCATGGAGCTTATTCTGTCTTTCCGGAGATCATTTTATGTAAATAAATCCAAACCTGAATTCATGTTTTTTTCTAAAAGTATTTTTGTGCACACACATATATTTGCATTTGAAATGTCAAGTGCCTCTTCCAGTGATTGTTGTTAATCTTGGCCTTTTATGTGTCCTTACGTATATTTTATAGTTTCCGATTAATAGAAGTATCATTTTTAATTATGTTTGGAAATCAGCAGTGCAGATTGCTGAGAGGAAAGGCTGAGCACTTTTCGTTGCAAAAGCATTTTTCCCCCTAACACCTTGTTTCTGCAGACACAAAGCACTAAGCTCTAGAAAAAAAGAGAGTTCTGCAGAAACTTGTAACAACGTGCTTAGTCACAATATATGAGAAGAGAACCTCAGGACGTTCATTGGCAATGTGTCGCATTGTCTTCACTTCTATTGTCAGCTGTGCCAAGAAATATGAATGACTGCTTGGGTCTGTGAAGAATTTATGAAAATGCTATTCCTGGTGTGAGAAGCAACTGCATCCCAAACCAAATCACCAATCACTGTAAGGAAGAACACGCAGAAGTTGATGCAAAATAGTAGCCACGGATTTTGTCATTTTGCTGCGTTTTCTGTGTTCCCAGCATGGTGTTTTGTCAGAACTTAGTGATTTTCTGGGTAGGAAGTATACTTAATTTTGATGTGTAAGTGACTAAACACTGGTGCTTGCAAAGAGTCGGTTTATTCCGCAGTTCACCCTGCTGTAAGCAATACCAGCCACTGCTGTTGGCATCGTCGGCTGCTAAGGTTGTGCCCTCAGTACCTGTCACAGGTGGCCAGTGGAGACTGGAAACTGTCTGATGTATTTTTTAAATCAGTGAGACTTGAATATGAGAAATGCTTAAGTAGTAGCAAAATAAATACAACAATAGCAAGGGATGATGTTAACGTGGTTCAGATCCTGTCTTATCCAGGGTAATTTTTTGGAGGATAACAAGAAAAAAACACATTTCTAGGTAATCAGAGAAAGTTTCCAAAACTTCATAAATCTGATGTCCTTGGAGGCCAAGTGAAATTAATGGAAGATGATGGAAACTTTGAAAAGCTGACTTGGAACATTCTAGTTGTTCCTTTATAAATCATCTTCTAAAAATGAAGGAAAATGAGGAAGAGTTTCATTCTCTTTCTGTGGGAGAGAAAAATGCTGCAAAATATTGATACTTGTGAAAAAAGGAAGGTCACTTTCTGTGACTTGTAAAACTGTGACTTGTTTTACAACAATTAATACCAAAGAGTTTTTCTGTAGTTAGGAGGAAAAAAAGTGTGTTAGATTGTACATTATACGCAGAAGCAAATGTTTTCATGGATATATACTCTCCTTAGGAGACAAAGGCTGCAGTAGTCTATACTTATACTGATCCCCATTGAGCCAAGTAAGAAGGTGGGAAAGGAAACCCAGGATCACGGTGGAATTTGCATCTAATAGATTAATTTACTGAAAAATCTCTTGGTTTTACCATAAATAGGTGGAGTCATGTTTACACTAGAACATAGAGCCCCTGGCATGGGAAACTACAGAAGGATGCCTTTTTGTGCTGCCTGGTAATCTGACTTTCTCTCTAATGTCAGCAGCCATTCAGCATACCATGCTAAGAGGATGCAGGTGTTGCAGAAAGAAAAAGCAAGCAAGCAATTTAAGTAATTCCCCTCTAAGCAAGTGCTTATTCATCCAAGTTATGTGCAAGAGGAATGCTTATTAATATATTGAAAAAGAAAAAATTGCTATAATCCCTAGCCATAATTGGGAAAAAAGTGAACATTGAGATACTATTTAATTTAAGCACATAGAAGATCAAATGCAAAAAAAATCCCACAACCCACACCCCAAAACAACTGTTAATTATGAATAATTGTCCTTCTGCTGATGTTATGAAAGGTGCTGTTCACTAAAAGCCTGTAATTTTCAGTTCCTGGATAATAAAAAAGAGGTGGAAAGTGTTAAATATTTCTATATTTTGCAGTCAACAGAAAGATTGTAGTCTCCTCCTCCCCTGCTGTTATAACTGCACTTTCAGGTAGATAAACTGTAAAGCTCAGAATATGGCGAGGTATCGGTCCACACGAGCAGGAGATGGTGTTCTGCCTGCGGTGGGAGAAGGCAGCTGCTGTTGAGAAAAAGAGTACATATATGTCATATGTCATACGTGTGTATCAGCCAGCGAACGTTAGGTCTAGAGGTAAGAACAAATTGCACACAGCATTTGGGGAGCTAAAGTAAACACTAATCAAGAGGAAATGTTGTGGCCTCAGTTGTACCTCTTGTTTCCATGAAGAGCAAGGACCTGCTCTAGCTTGATGAAGGTAGAGATACAAATGCTGTGAGACATCTTTGCCTGTATCAGCCCAAAATGAATGAGGTGGGTAGAACTTTGCCAAAAGTATGTATTATCTTGACTTTAATTAATAGTGCTAATTTCTGTTCCGCTTAATATTGCTTGTAGCTGTCGGAGACAAATTATGTAAAGCTGTATCCAAATACATTAACCAAGTCAGATAAAATCTTGGCCTTTTGAGATTGCAGAGTGAGCATATACACAGCGAATGCTCAGGATTTCTGTATTGTGATGGTTTTGTTTTACAGGATCAAAAGTTTTCTAATTTCAGAAGCAACTTAAAATCTTTTTTTTTGGACTAAGGATGTCTCATTTTGGTTTGAAATGTGTTTTTGAGCATAAATAGGCTTTTGTGAGATGTGGGGATTCTGTCATGATGTTCATGGATTTTTACATGCTGTGTTCTACTAAAAACAGCAGATAGATTGTGTTTCTTTATCTGCTGGAAAAGTCAGAAGATTTTTCTTGCTTAGCTGGGAATTTAGGAAGAATCCCTTTGGGAGTTACAACATGCCAGTGTGGTCAAGAGTAAATCAGGTGTGTAACAGCTCTGTCTAATACTCCAAACTGCTAGGGCAGAAGCTGCTCTGTGGAGAGCTGGGTTTTGCTGTCATGAGGCTTAGTGATGTACTTCTGGAAGTGTTTCTTCAATATGTTACTTGTTTCAAGTTTATGGACTACAGAAAGAAAAAATGAGTGCCAGCAGCACTGTGTTCGTTTTTTGCACATCCCTTGTTATCCATAGGCTCACGCTTCCAAGGGCAAAGCAACACCGGTGCTTGTGGGTACAAGTTGCATATTGGGGTTTCTATTTGTGCTGGGTACAAGGAAAAATGACTCAGTTGCTGATACGGCAACTTGCAGTGAGACGAACTCTGGAAGTAACTTTAGCTGCCCAAAAGCAGTTATTTTGCAAATTTATGTGACCTACATGTATATATATTTATATTTACAGACACAAGCTGAGTCTATAAAATGTGCATGGAATTCGCTTACACGCGTGACATGCCTGATACACACACATCTGATGGCTGGCTTGCTGACGGTATGGGAGGGTACTGGCTCGTGACATGTACAGCTCTTGTCTGTGAGAACCTAGCCTGTGGCCTTTGTGTGTTTCCTATACTCAGTGGGTTCTGCTGGGTACATATGGATGAGAGAGGACTATTCTTGGTTATTTTTATTACTGTATGATGAACCAAAATTTACCTTGTTATTTTAGAATAATACTTCATCAGGTACATCTATTGCCTCCCTGATAAAATACACACAAAAATACTTTCAGCTAAATCAGCTGTCTAGGGAACAGATCACAAATGCAAGGTTTTTTATTGTACTACTACTTTTTTTTTTCCCCTCCATTTACTATCAAAACTGACCTTTCAAGTATTACGTACTAGCAGCACTTTGAGCAAGAGATGCAGATTTTCATTGCTTTGGGGCTTCTGAAAGCCAGGGCCCAATTAGAAGCTTTCTCTAAGGATAAGTGAGTGGGACAACGGATGCAAAACAACCCGAGGCTTCTGGCTAAGTATGCAGACATCTCAGATAATTTGTTCTTTTTTTTTCCAAATCCTCAGTCATTCCCTTGTCTCAAGAGAAGTTTTATTTCTGAAGGGGTTCTTTAAAATTACTCCCTTTAATCACAGACTTGAAGAGAGGTTTAATGGAGCTTTTGACAGATACTCGTTTGACAGAAACGAAAATAATAGAGATTTGTTCCTTAATAGTGTAAATGACAGCACATTCAACGGCTGTTTATCATCGTCCTCTGTCATTGATACTGCACTGATGAGGTAGTGCACCAAAGTGGTAAAGCTTAAGTTTCCATCTGAACTCCTTTATGTTCTGTTAAGGGAGGGTGTCAGCATTGTAAGGCTGGTGCTCTGTGCCTGACATAATTGGTACTGAAGTTTTTAGTATTCTGTTTCCAACTTAAGGATGCCTTTTTGTTATCAGGATCTTTGCATTTCCTCCCTTCTCCAGTCCCCTCAGGTTCCTCCCTTCCTCAGAATTATATACCAAGAACAAGAAGTAAAATGGGAATTTCGGTATTCAACAGGCAGTAGCACACATTTTATGTTCATCAAAAAAGGATCTGTGCAAAGCCAAGTCACTGTCCCTTTCTCCCCATCCATCATGGGACTTTTCAGGAAGGGCTGGGCTCTGCTCTGCGGTGAGCTTGCCTGGTGTGAGGAAGTTCACAGACATACCGAGTGAGCACATACAGGGCTCAGCTAGGCCCCGAGAATGCCAGTATTAGGATCTTTCTGATTAATCCACCCTTCACCACTGGGTCTAGGTGTCACTGCAGACTGTGTGGGCTCTTTTAGGATTCCCTCCTTCCTGCTGAAGCCTGCACAGAGTATCCCACAGTTGTGAGGTTCACAGAGGATGCTTCTTGCTCCAACTATAACCATGGTCTACATGGAGAAGTTAGGTTCAGTCTAGAACTGTGTTCATTGTGCAAGGCAGAGGGGAAGGCTGTGCTTAAACCAAGCTCTTTCTCTGCCTCTTCCCTAAACCCTCCAGGGCAAGCATAACCAATGTCCCCTGCTGCTACAACTGTTAGAGTCAACTCAGAGATGCCAAGGCAAGTCAAGGGGAGGGGGAGAGACTGGGGAGGAAAGAGGGGTAAGAAGGTTGTGTAGGTGCCCTGCTGTCTTAGCCCCTGTTGCCTGCATAGGATCCATTAGGTTTTCAAACAGCTACTCAGAAGCATTTTGTTTAAGATGGCAGCGTGGCTTTCTGAGCCTTATGTGGCTCAGAAGAGGCAGATGTACTGCAATGTATTGGTCTTTGAGGCTTAATGCATATATAATATGGTTTGTCAGTTTGTGGTATCCTTTCAGGCTTTGCGATTATGGGTTCCTCCAGTGAGGCCTATTTTATTTAGCATTCAGCATATTAATTGCACATAAACCTTCGTATCTGCAGCTCCTACAGCAGGCATCTCTCTGAAGAAGCCTTAAGATGCCATAATATTTGAAAGAGAAAAATGTGTATTTTTTGCCAGCACCTGTAATTTAGGTAGCAAAATAATTGGGTAGGAAGCATCTCTTATCTCTTGTTGAATCTGATATGAAAGACAGTTACAGCTTTTCACACCTGGCTAAAACTATGAATTATCCTACAATATTTGGATGGATCTAATTTAGGCAGCTGTCAGACAGAAATATTTTAGATTCTGTATATTAGTAACAATTGCAGAAGGGCTGTGGCTGTTTCCAAAGACCTTTTTTTGTTGCATGAAATGAGGAGAACTCACTTAGCACAGTAACTACTGTGGAGATGTTTGAACAAATAAATTGCTTGCATGAAGTAATTATTCCTAATAGAGAGAAGGAGAAGTTTGGGTGGACTTTAATCATTTTACAGCATCCTTGTGAGAGGCATATCAGAAACTCTAGGAGGTCTGTTACTTTAAATGTTGGTATACTGCTCAGGTTACTGTAAGAATTACTGCTTTCCGTTTCAGGAGCATTGGGGATATGGGTGTGCAAGTTTTATTTTATCTTATTTTCCATGTGAAGGACACATTCAAAAAACTAGGAAGAACCTTTAGTAATCATATTACATCACTGTTAACCAACAAAGGCTATAAGGACGTTCTGTAAGACAAAGCACAATTAGAACTTAAGTATCATTAGGAATTGGGCTGTAATTCTGACTAGTATTTATCCTGTCTTTTGATATGGTACAAATCCTTCCTACTTATAAAGACTTTACTAGCCTGATTCTCAGCCTGGGGCTTTAACATTCTGCTTAGTGTTCATTTTACTTGGTTTGACGCTCACACATTGTATTTTGGATTAGTTTGTTATTATGCTTTGCCTGAGTTGAACTGCTCCACCTGATGGTGAAAATAAGAAAATGCCGTCTCTCATGCAATGGTGATTTATTTGGAAAAATGTAATTTAGTGGCAGCACTTAATGCTGTAAGGGTATGCATGCCTTAATCCAGGAGACCCACTAATAATATTCTGCCCCCTTTATACTTGGATGTAGAGCAGTTAAGGTTATGTAAAGGAGTTGCACAAAGATCTTGAATCCACAGTTTTCTTTCATGTTTTTAGTGAGATACCCAGTGGGTAGGTACTTGTACTGTAGACACGTGCTTCTCAAAGTCCAGATGCTGCCAGAACCTGAGATGCAGCTGTGCTTTGCAAGACATGCATGTCTGAAAGGAGTTGTTCCTGCCCATGCACAAAAAGGGAAGTTTGGCTGCTTGGTAGCTGTTGATTTGGTCATGTTCTTCTTACCAATGGGGAAATACTTAATGGTTGAGTATGTTGGGTAGAAGAGCTTGCCCATATGGTATTTTCTATCTTGAGTCCATTTAGTTGCACAGAAAAGGAGATAAAAACTAAAGAACTCTGAAAGAAACAACCTGCTTGCAAGAAAAGATTTAAAAGGCTCTCTTGTGGCATTGAAAGAGAAATAATCACATAAATCTTGTGCGAGCAGCAAAAAAACAGGAAGCATAACTGAGCTGCATGTCCCCAAGTCTTTCAGTTTGCCCAGCTTTTTGCAATGCAAGAGTCTGTAGATGTATGCTACAATAAATTTGCTCTGGCACCTTTCATGTTGCCCTAAGATATCAGAGTGTTTTCCGTGTGATAGCAAGATCTATCATCTCTGGGCAGTCGTGTCTTCAGCCAGGAAAGCAAAAGGTATGATTTGCTATCTTGAGCTGATGTGTCTGGGATGAAGGATGGATCCTGTATGGAAGGATGCTTATATGTAACAGCAGATGCAAGGGACATTCTTTAAAATATTTGAGCATCCTAGGGCCAAGATTTTCTGTGCTATTGAGAAGGTAATGTGAGATCTGACCGCCTGAGCACAAGCTGATTATGTTCAGCCTGCACTCCTGCAAAAGCTATTTGTATAAGGTCATGGTGCACCAACCAAAAATCTCTGTGAACAGGCAGGTTGCTCTAATTCATGCTGTGAAACTTTGAGGAGTCTCCTTGTTGTATACAGTTTTCATAGCCTCTATCAAAAATTGCAAATTTTAAGCTGTTTCTGTAGTTTTGACCTTCACTTGTGTTAACTATGTACACTTACGTTGCCCAAAATGGTGTATACAGACCTTTTTTTTTTTCTTTCTTTTTCTCTCAGACACCCTGGCTCTGGAATACCAGACAGTGCTGGAATGGGTATCCATATCAGGTAAAAGTTACAGTGCTGCCTAAAAACAAACATGACGCCTCTGCAGATTTCTGTTTTTATTATGGTGGAGCTTTGTGTCAATATGTTAGTGTGAACGAGTTACTCGACATTTCAGAACATTGCTAGATGCTCCCCATCTTGCATGAGTTCAAGATGGGAAAGATGAATATAGCCATCACACTTGTGTTGAAATGAAGCACAGGATCTGAAAACAGATCTGGGAAATCTTAACTGTGAAAGCAGACGTGCAACGGCGGTAGAATGGTCATTTTTTACAAATTTCTGAGGATAAAGTTTTAGCAAAGCCTCAGATTCAGCGGGTTGGGAAAAACCAGTAGAGTTCTTATAGTTGTTACACTGCATACAGGATGAGACTTAATCCCTGTCAGTTAGTGTGATCAAAGAGGAGACTAAAGAGAGAAGGTAGGTTTCTCCTTTAGGTACTTAAATAGGGGCTATCCAGTCCTGGCCTCATGGAAGCTTACAACGAAAGAAGGCAAAATTAATGAGATAATTGAGAATGGTTTCAAGTCTTTATTTTCAGCAATGTCTGTATTTTCATGGATTCAAAAAGCATCATCTCTGTTCTAGGTCAAAGTTTATAACTTAACTTAAATGACTTAAGCCTTTTCTTTGATCTCCTTTACTAAGAAGAAGAATGCCACCATTAAAGTAAAAATGCGCTTTCAGGTTGTGTCCTGCTGCACTCATTCCCTCTTTCAGTCCTCCAAAAAAATTTCGCTCAAGTTTGAAATTTGATTTCCTTAAAACAGTCTTCAAAAGAACAACAGTATATTCATTCCTTACTGCACTGCTAAGGTTTTAACTAGTTCCAGGAATATTTAATTCCTAGGTCCAAGTTCTGGACATCTTTCAGAGTAGCACAGTTGCTTCAATGGTGTGCAGGTGTGCAGTAATACCAGGATTAACTGTAGCCCTACAACTCCAGAAACTATTCTCTGCCAGGGGAAGAAGGAGCAGGTCAAGTGAAAGGAGAAGGGTAGAAATTTTATCTATCATTATTATCTGGTTGAACAGTGGCTTGCAAAGTTTGCATACCCAAAGAGCTTTGAGAAACCTCTCCTGTGCTTTCCATTAGTTTGTGCTACTGGACATAGTTGTTAAAGTATGGGATGTATTTAAACAGAGCAGTCAACCTACTCTAAAGAATTCAATCTATTTTTCAGAAAAGATAACTCCTGAACTCTGCCTTGGCTGTACCACTGCCTCATTTTGCCCCCTGGTCTGATAGAAGTAACTTCCAACATGGATGTTGTGAGGATCAGTGAATTAATTAAATGCTCCCTTTTATTATCATTAATAATAACAGTAAGGTAGCCCTTTCGAGGAAGAAGTATCATCATATATATGCGCTAGGAATGGACTTTGGAAACTCTTTTGGGAAAGCTAAGAGCCACCTGTTTCCTTAATACCCTTTGTATAATAGGAGGCAACAAGAGATTAAAGTTGTGAAGTATAATTTTTCCTTTTTTTATAAATCAGAGGTAACAAATGTTTCAAATGTGACCTAGTAAGACGGTCTTTAAAATTTTTAATAACTTTTGAGGATAACTTTTGGTAGCTTTTTTAATTAGTCTGAATTCTAATTCTAAACCTGAGCTTCTTTAAAATGCCTTTTTTTTTTTTTTTTTTTTAAATACAGCATCCAGGAGTCTCAGTAGGAATCATTGAGATGTTGTGTTAGCTGCTATCCAAATATAATTGACATTGAATTCCAAAAGCTCCAGCAAAGAGTTTGCAAAAGACTCTCACCTGTCTAGGGTATATTGCTTTTTTTTTTTTTTGCCTTTTTTATTTCCCTGAAGGGCAGGGAGCGGAAAAAAAACCCTCATTGCCAGACTGTAAAGTATGAAGAAGAGTATTTTCTGAAAGACGCATGAATTCCCTGTGACAATGAACAGCCCTAGACAGGCTGAACAGGAGAACTGCATTTAGGTTTGAGTGCTACTGTTCTTGAAGGTTGTGTGCCTGTTGGAGATAGTTCAGTGGAGATAATTTAGCAAGAATGATCAGAAATCTTGATCTGAGAAAGGTTGAAGGAATTTGGTCATTTAGGCTCAGAAGAAATAATTACTTAAATTCCACCCAAGGACTGGAGGGTGAACTGAATGTTAGGGAAGCAGCAGAAGAAATTGAATGGGGGAAGTGTTGAATCTTCCTCCCTCAGAGATTTTAGGAACAATCATTTGTCAGAATTGATATGGCTGCAGTCACCTTTCAATCCTGTTTTCTACTATTTTTGTGTTATTACATGCAAGAAGAGATTTACTTATGACGTAAGACCACGAATCTTACTGGTTAAAGAACATGTATTTACCAGACATCAGAAGAACGAGGTCATTCAGAAAGTTAGTTACAACTTTTAGAGGGTGGCAACTAAACTTACTATATCTAAAAATCATGCTACTAGTGGAGAGGGTCCAACAGAAAGCAAATCATCAAGTAAAAATCATTATCAAAATCATTGTCTCGGAGATGAATGTCTACTGGGTGCTAATGAGGATTAAGTACTGGGTTTTCAATTTGGTTTGGGTTTTTTTTCTTAACTAGATAAAATTTCTAATCTCTTGTTTGCTACAAATTCTTTGTAAGACTCTCAACACAGCATTGCAGAAATCCATCTGTAGATATAGTCAAATGGATCATTTGGGTGACAACTCTACCCATAAGCACAGAATAGTCCTACTAAAGTCTATGGAGAACTGAAACGTAACATTTAGACTAAGTTAAACACACACTATTGATCCTTTCATGGAGGAAAACTATGATATCTTTAGAATCCCCCTTCTTTATCATCATATATATGTTTAGAAATACTAATGCTATTGTTAATAAAGCAACTGACAATCTTAATTGTTTTACTAGAAATTTTCCCAGTGAGTTCTTTTGCAATAATGAGTATAATAGTCACAGTTCGTTGCTAGCTCATGTTCTGTTCCATTTTTTTAATTACACCTAATTAAAAGCTTTCTGGCAGTCTCACTAAATCAGAAAAGGATTATATTGGCTCAAGAAATGGCTTCAAAAGATTGATTTTGAGTGTACACATTTTTCATAAAGCATAAGCCTGTGTCTATATTTAAATAACCCATATAGAGCATTCAGTGGGCACTTACTGACTGTTTTTCAGCTGCAAAGAACTGGTCTGCAAAAGGGAATGGGAATAAAAGAGGCAACTGAAAAGCCTCTTGCCAATGGGAATAGCTCATACCCTGCTTGGGTGCATGGTTGTGCCAGTGCAAACTGCTCTAGAGATGGTTCATCTAATCCCTCAGGAGATGTCCTCAGGAGCTTCTCCTGAGCCAGTGCCCCTCTCTATCACTGCGATGGAAGACATGACTAGCAGGGAGGCACAATCGCATGGAAATTAGAGTAGCTACTAGGACTGGCTCTTTTAGGCTGGGAGCTAAACAGCCTGTGCGTGCCACCAGTTACCTTCTTTCAAGTTGCCGCAGGTTGGTTTTGGTTGTGCATAAGTTCCTGTGTTTTGTTATTTTTATTTCTTTTACTTTTAAACATCTGTGTAATGATGTTGTATATCAAGCAAGATGCCTGGATAAATTTATTTTATTTTCTTCTTTCCAAGTGTTAACATGTTCCCAGAAAATGGTTAAATTCTTTAAAAGTAGGCTTTATGTTAGAGAGAGTCCTGTTTGAAGCTCACAACATTTTCATCATGAGCAGATGAGATTGTATACTGGCATTATTTTTCTCTAATCTGCTCTAGCATTGTTTTTTTTGCTTTTCTTTAAACCCACATTACTGATGTACAGCAAGATGTTTCACGTGATCTTTCAAAACAAACTTAAGAGTACTCAGAATTTAGTCTGTTCTAGGTTCCGAACGGACAACATCATAGTTTTTTGGTATTACAATACCGTCAAGATTAAATCTTAAGAGGAGGGTAGGTTGGGGAGCTTTATTTTTCCGGAGCCATCAAAGTTTGAAAGAGGCAACTATCATAATTTTTCTTACATAGGATGCTTATGTATAATTCAATAATCCCCCTGTAATTAAACATGTCTCCTATAGACAGCTGCCTGTAATGTCAGTTAGACTCTATTAACCTTTTCTCATCTCCATCTTTCAGCCACTGATGCCTGACCTTCATTATTACTACATAGTTGAATTGTCATTCTACTGGTCCTTAATGTTTTCTCAATTCATTGACATCAAAAGAAAGGTAAGAACAATGAGACTAAAAATGAAAGCTTTAAGCACATATCTTTCTTGACTTGAGGAATACGTAGATTACCTGTGCGGTGAACTGGAAATACAGTTCTTTCTAATCACCACCTCTTGCAGATATTCGTCACTGAGAAACTGGTGTTGAAGCGCTTGTCTTACTCTATTCCTTGTTACTATGTAGGATTTTTCTGCACATGGGGAAGAAGAGCCTGTAGTAATCAAATATCCAAGGGGAAATAGCATCAGCCAAAAAAACCTTCTGATCTCATACAGTGACTTGAATGGAATTGAACACATAGTAGCTAGTAGATGTACTGTTTCTTCTAAGAGTTAAATGATGAAATATCAATGACAGAGCAAGACTGCCTCATAAATTCACAGTATCGCTTTGGTAAGATTTATGAGGGCTTTCAATTTATTCTACAAAGGGGTGGTAAAAACAGGGACACATTTAATATTAAAAAGTGATGTTACATTTAATCTTACCTTTACAGTTATGAAATGTCAAGTAGTTGAGCATTGGTATTAAGGGGCTATTAATCAAGAAAATAAAACTCTGGCCAGATAAAAACATTTTTCCAGTATCAGTAGCAACCTGTTCCATATTCCTTCATCCAAGTTCTCTCCTCCAAGGAGAACAGGCAGCACAACAGTCATTCTATAATAATGGTCCATTGAACTATTCTTGCAGGGTTTTTTAATGTTGCAAAATTATTTGTTTAAAAAGTTTGGAAGGATTTTAAAATATTTTTATTTCTGCTGTCATTTAATTAAATGATTGTAGGCTGTGCTAATGGAAGAATCCCTGTTTACTAGAATTTTAGCAGGAGCATAACCCTGAAAAGAGTAAATGAAGGATCCAGTATGTCCTGAAGAAATTTATCTGCTGTTTGGAACCACAGTGTGCTCCTGGGAGTCTTGTGTCAGAGCTACGTATATAGAAGAACACCCCTCTATTTGAATTTCCAAGTTTTTCCAGAAGTAGAAATCTCAAGAATACATCCACAAATTTTAAAATCTATATTGGAGGGTAAATTGTAAACAAAACCAATTTAGGATGAATACATGTAAATCCCTTGCTTGCATTGTCTGTAGATGCTAAAAATTCTGTTAATCATGAGCTTGAAATGAGTACAACTTCACTGTTTCAGAAAACAGAGATGCAGAAGAACAGTGCTCAACAGAGCTCTATGATGGTGGAGATTAATTTAAATCAAAAGAAACATTGACTAATACACATAAGCTGCAGGTCCCAGCAATACTGAATAGCCATTTGTCAATATATCAAGCAAAACCAAACCTCTACAGCAATGTTACAGAATTGTTCAGGTTATTGCTGCAGAAATATGTTGTCCCCCTACATTCATATTCAGCCCTGTGCACTGTGCCATTGGTTATATTTTATTTTCTTTGTGTACTTCTTGAGGCAGAGGAAAATGTAACAGCATTGCAATTGCAACAGTACTGCAATTTTGCAGTACAGTACATCTTTAAAGAATATTTAATTGATTCCTGACTAGTTGCTTTGCTCACGTGAAAAGTAATTGGAGGCTACCTGAACAGCATCTAGGTTCAGCACTGAAGCACGCTTCTGAAAAGGGCCATTGGGAGGGTCAGTAACACCTTTCTCATTCAATATATCTCATGAGTAAATGCTATAGCTTTTTCCCTCATGACTTGGAGAGTTTGTCCCCATTGGTGAGCTGAGCACAGAGCTAAAGCCATAGTACAGGTGCAAGTAAAAAATCTTTTGCAAGTCTGTTTCTCAGTTACATGTAAATGACTTGTACTTGTTATCAGGAAAACTTTGCAGCAGCTTACTGTGGAAATGGAATGGAAGATGGAGGTGGGGAAGTGGGTTGCTGACAGCTAAGTAACACCCCTGCCACAGATTTGAAGTGCTTGAACCCAGAGCACCAGATTAAAGCAGCGTCCCATGCATCTGCTGTGTCTGAGAATGTCCAGTGTCCAGCAGAGAGCAGGAGCACAGTATCTGCAGTGCGATGATAGCAATCAAAAGCCTTTCATTATAAGCACCCTGCAGGAGACAGTGGAGATGCCATATTTATAAATAACCTATTAGATCACTGACCAATTTGGAGTGTGGAGACAGTTCTTTTTGTAGCGTAAGCAAAATTGATAACTAGGAAGATCAGACTGGAGAAATGCAGCTGTGTGCTGATGTCACACAGTAAAACTGTTCTGTGGCCAGGGGCAAGTGCAAGCTGTCAAGGAAACCCATGAGTTTAAAAATGTTAGCACTGGGAGCTTACAGTAGTTGACAAAAACTAGTACAAGCTTGTCAGAGACACCAGCTCTTGCAGCACCATAATAGTTCTCTTTTAAAGAGCGTGTTTAGTTTAAAAAATGTGGAAACATCTTAACGTACCCAATATGCAATGTGTGAAATGGTACCCATATGAAATAAGGCTCTGTTTAACTGGAAGAAGCAGGAAATTTGCCAGCTAATATCAGGTGCTATTGTAATACTTCATGACAGCTTACACAGAGCAGATTAACAGTTCTCAGCCTGAGAAACCTGTTGATGTTTTCATGTTACAGTGAGAGGAATACTTCTATCTAAGTCTTGGTTATCATTTTAGATACTTTAAATTCAGCAGTGGTTGTGTTGTAGTCTGGGATGATCAAAAGTGCCCTGGCAGCCTCGTGCACTGCAGGAATTCAGCCAACCACTTTTAAGTAGCCGGGTTTCTCTCAAGGTGAGGTACGGTAGGTCTCCTCTGAAAGCACCAGCACTTGGCACTGGCCTAACTCCAGCATTGGTGTTTTACTCGCTGTAGCTGAAGAGGAATGTATTTGCTGTTTCCATCTCCACTTTATTCTTCTCTAATAGCAAATTCATGACTTCAAAATTACTTCCAGTTGGTTTGCTGGCTTTCAAATACCTGTTTGTCTTTATTTAGGTGTTATAAATTCCACCAGATTATCTTTGTCTGGCTGAAGAGGTGTGAGCAAACTATTTAGGCTGTTGCACATATCTACGATTGGCATTAAGGCAGCGAACTGAGTAGATTAACTTTTATAGTTTTACAATGGCATGTTGTTTGCTTCATAAATATCTACTATGTTGCTGTAATGATGTTCTACCCTTACGGGTTTTTATTTTCAAAGACTGCAACCTAGTATGATTTTTTTTTTTTTATCATCTCTATCCAGCTTCCCATACTCCTCTTTTGTAAAACATAGAAAAAAAATTAGATCAGGGAACTTCGTTACTCTCACAAGCCCCTGATGAGTTTTAAAGGCAGTGAAGCTTATTTACATGCTTTCTGGATACCTGAAGTATTGTTTGATAGAAAAACATTTGACCGGTATATTTAAGGGAATGTGTAAAATTCCTCTCAGTCAGTGTTTTAACAGGTTTGTAGAAGACCTAGGAGACCTTTCTGTGTATTCACACCTTTTAGTTCCAAGTATTTGGCAATTCCTAGAGCTTCTGTGTTTTACTTTTTTTAAAAAATGACAGTTCACTTATTCCCAAAATAAAATAATTTGTAGCTGCTAATTTTCTTGAATGTTCCATTTTGATTCTAGAAAATTTATGCTGTATTTCACTGAATCTGGATCCTGGATCTCTTTTTTCAAACTCAGTAAAAAAAAGAGTCGTAGAGCTGATTTCTTTTGTTTCAGAGGAAACGAATTTAGATTGTGTACATTTTGCAGACCTTTGCTAGAATTGTAATGGTTGAAACCTTTAACTGGTGATACTCCCCATCCTTGTTGAAGCCCATTTCGAGAAGCTGGAGTGACTAATGAAGATGATGTTTTGCCCTTCAGTGGCACTAATGCTCCATAGCCACTTGGCAGTTTAGTCAATGAGCATGTCATGTTAAACAAACGTGGGTAGCAGAAGCCTTGATTCCAGAGAGCTTGTCTACAAGTTGAGTCCCATGGGGTTTCTCCATTATCTGCCCTGTGTTCTTCCCACTGATGGTGACAGGAGTAGGTTCTTTCTCCTATTCATGTATTTTCTCGACACAGGCACATGATATCTTTCAGCAATTACAACTGGAGGCTACAAATCTGCTGTAAATAAATGCGTCTTGCACAAACATACATGCAGTTTGAAATACATTTAAAAAAAGAAAAAGCCCATTCCTGTACAGCTGCTCTTCTGTCAAGTACCACTTGAAATTATGGGGACTTGTACCATTAGTTTGTATGTATTCATTACCCTTATGTATAATTAAAATCTAACAGGTAGCATCTTCAAAGCATAGAATTAATTACTGATGTAAAGAAATGTCATAAACAGGAAAGAAAGGACCAGAGTGACAAAAGTAGTCTTATTTATATCACTGCTGCTTTTTCCTAACAATTTTCAGTAGGTCAGTCCAGCATCTCCATTTCAGAGCTGGCAGAGTCGGGTAACTATCTCTTTTAAGAACATTGTCAGAGAAGGAGTTCCCTGGACAGCATTTCTGTAAGCCTCATGCAGAAGTGCAGAAGACTGCTGCCCAAGAGCATTAGGGCTGCTTAGGAATAACACATATTGTCAGGACTGCCTTGAAGAGTTCCCAAAAGGGACTAGAAATCTCGTATTTGTAGAACATGAATGTGTCAGCTATAAAAACAGACGAGAATTTTCTACTTGGCTTCTTCCCCCGTTTGGACTGCCTATGTGCTAACATAATTGCAGTCAGAAGGAAAATGAAGAACAGTGCGTTAGCATTTGCAGCTGAAGCAAGTGAAGAGCTAGACTGCAGTATGGCCATATAGTAATGCTAGTAACTTATTTCTAATCCCAGGGAATAAGGTAGGTGCTTTGCTGTTTTGATTACGGTATGGTGAAATGGTCCCCATGTGTGGGTTTGTAGTTACTGAAATGACTAAGATGCTGTTTCCCTGCTTTCCCTTAAGATTCTTAGAAGGGGAAACAGCCTTTAATTCTCTTTTTGTTCAGTCTGCTTTAAGAAAGCCATTTAAAGCAATGGCTTGAGATGACTGCTGAATGTATTTGGTTGTGCTCCACACTGCTGAGGACCAAATAACCTGGCTGAGAAGTGTTGGATGTATAACAAACTAGGATACGGTTCTCTGCTTTTAGTCTTTTTTTTTTCTTTTCTCTCTCCTCTCTCCACCCCCCCAGCTTTGTGTTGGCAATACTGGCAATGCCCATTGATGAGTATGCATAGAAAATAGGACCTTGTAGCACCTGATAGCATTAAACATAAAATGATAGGCTGGGAGGAGGTCCTATTCGCTTAGTGAGACTGCTGAAGCTGCAGGTTTTTCCATTGTGTACATTACAGTGAAGCCAAATACTGGTACTGAGAGGCAGTGGCACTGCACGTGTTTGAAAGCATTGGTGCCTGCTACATGCCTGCTGCATTCCCAAAGAGAGGTATGGTGGCACTGGGCAGTTACCCTTCCCAGTATTGGAGAGACAGAGCAGTCATCCGCTGTAGCTGCTGCTTTTCTGGAGTTGACCCTTTGTTAGTGGGAGCTCACCAGCACTTTCCGTAGGGCCGTCCTGCCCGACACATGTACCTTCAGTCCCTTTGCAAACCAGGTGCTGCCCCTCTAAAGGTTGCAGGGTCTCAGTTTCGGTTTCTCTGCTGTGGGCCGCTTAGCTGAAGACTACCACAGCTCAGCAGGACTGGCCCACGAAAGCTGCCAGAAAGCCAAATGCCACCTCCCAAGATGCTTGGTGAGCAGGCTGCCTGGAGGAGCCACTGCTTCTGACTGCCTGGATCTCTCCCTGCAGACAGCCCTGCATGAGAGCCGCTAGATCTGCTGAGAGCTGCGGGAGCAGCTTTACACCCGGTGCGTGGAGAAGCTCCCCAGTCAAATCATGCCTGTGATCTTTTCTTCAGGGTTTTGATACCACTTTCTCAAAGCTGTGCGGGTAGTTCAGCAAACTCCAGCAAGACTTCTTTTTGACTGCCTTGGTGCCTTGCAGAGAAGAGTCTCATCTCTGCGGGTCCTGTTCTCTCAGTAATCAGTCTGGGAGTCTAGGCCAGGCAGATGGGTTGTTCTCTCTGCTTTGCCTGCCCCTTGGCTTGTATCTGGGAATGTGATGGAGCCTCACCACTCCTGGTATTTTTCAATAGTAACAGTTACTTGCTGGCCAACTAACTCAGAGTTGCTGATCTGGAGACCGACTAACCTGCATCATTTGGGAGGCAGCAGATTAGATCTGAGTAGGAGGAGCTACACCAGCTCATTTGAAGACCCTGTTCTGACCCTGTTACAGTGTGAAGACAAAGCAGCTTCATTAAAAACAAACAAATAAAAAACTGGAACTGAATTTCTCAGCTCTGTGAAAGTTTTCCGTTGTGCTTGGCAGGTGACTGTCAATAACTCTGAGTGCGGTGGAAATGTTTCCCATTCCTTTGTAGCTATTTGAGCTCTTGTGAATGGTGCGTTATTTTGCATATTATATGTTGCTTGGTATATAAGAAGTATGGTGTAATTTGACTTGTATGTACATATGCCTTTTCAAAGTAACTTCAGCCACAAATGTTTACTTCATTAGATTAAATTACTATGAACTGAGAAGCGTAGATATTGCCTAGCTTTCAATAATCTCTTTGCATTTTGTTAACGTACAATGATAATTTTGTTCAGCCTAAGTGAAATATATAGCAGGGTATTTAATGCACTTGTGTAGCAGGATCTTTATGTAACATAGCCATAATGCTGGGTTTCAAAAACACCCATCCATTTGTGCATAAGAGTACTGAATCTCACTGTTTGGTTCATTGTTTTTTGGTTTTTTTTCCCCTGCTTCTTGCTGCTCTAGGATTTTGGCATCATGTTTACACATCACATTGTAACAGTCACCCTGATAACCTTCTCATATGTAACCAATTTGACACGAGTGGGAACCTTGACCTTATGTCTCCATGATGCGGCTGATGTTGTCCTAGAGGTGAGATAATACTATATCATCAGTGTCTGTACGTGGTATTCACTATTCTGAGAGCTAGCATGTCAATAGGTAGAATCTATTTGCTATTCAGAACAAGTATTTCTTAAGCAAAGAGGCCAGCTCAAGATGGTAATGGTGATTAATACAGTGTATTTCCTTGCTGAAGTATATGACACTTGTAGCAGTGTATGTTTGTGACTTTAGGCTGTTTTATCCCTTGATAAGTTGCTTGTACAGAGCAGTATCTTGGTAATGCATTGCATGCCAGGGAGGGTTACGCACAGATTTTAATTACAACATGCTAAAGTCAAAAGCTCAAAGTTGTAAAATCTGGAAAGTGATGACTCTGTGGGATAGAACCTCCTGGTTTCTTGACTCTTCTGAAGTGATGCGTGGGGCAAGAACCCTGTGTCCGAAAGAATCAAGGTGTCACAGTTTGATTCTGCTGTGCTTTGCTGGGCAGAGGGTGCTGGACAACTTAGTGGGTGTTCTGTGCATGGGCAGTGAGCTGACCTCTGGTCCCCAGGATTTTCCAGGTTCCTGTGCCTTCACATCCAGATGCCAGTATTAAACAGTTGGCTTTGGAGAAGAAGGGATGATAGACATTTTTTTAAGTCAAGATGGTCTGTAACTTCCATAGCGGCAATTTAGAGATGTTGTCATCCTGTATCTGCATCAGTTTTTAGACAGCTATGGGTGATGCTGGGATCAGGCTGCCTGTGAACTCTCCATCAAGATCAAACCAAAGTTAGTAACTATTTTGTCTGAAATTATTTTTTACTAAAGTAGTTGCAGGGATCCTGTTATGCAAGAATATATGGTCACCTATTGCAGAATCAAAATCTTGCCATTCTGATTCGATAGTGCTGTAAATCTGTTTTTATTTTTTAATCTTTTTTTAATCTAGAAGGCACATGACTGCATGAGATAGAAAGCAACAGAGAATCTGGATTTCTCCTGTTAGAAATAATTACATCTTTACAAGTTTATTTTTCTGTTTTAGCAATGTGTGTAGATCCATTCTGCTAGCTGCTAGCTGTGGGTTCACCCAAACTTTCTTCATTCCTCTTTTCTCACTACCAGACAGATGTAGTTGACAGTGTTCATTCCAGATCAGACCAGTGCGGGTGGAACTATAAAACCACTGGAGAGCAGCTGTTAGAGACTAGCTAAAACCTTACCTTGAACACAGTGAGAAACATATTTTTTCTCAATTCCTCTGTTCATTCACTGGCTAAGACAAAGAGAACTTGCTGGTATTCTCACGTGATTTGCAAACATTCAGCAAATAGACTTCCCCATACTTTAGCGGTCCTTCTAGTCAATTTGTTCAGTCTGTTCTGACTGGAAATACTAAAGCCAGTCTAAAGTGTAAGAAAGAGAATCACAACTCCTGAGAAGCATTTACTAGGAGGGCCATTACAACTCACTCAACAGGCTTTCTTCTGCTAGGGCAGTGGGTCACAGCCCCGGTGCTGTATGAGAGAAGATGGACTCCTACACGCTGCTGACATTACTGAGGGGAAAGTCAGTGCAGAGGAATAAAATTACCAAACTGCAAAAGAAGCTGGTGAAATACCTTGCCATGATGGATCAGTTGTGCACCTGACCTGTTTTACATGTTACATATTTGTAAAAATTAAAAGCTATTTCCAGAGGCCACTAGACTCTTTCCACCTACCGTTTCATAATGAAACATGTCCAGTGGAAAGCTGGAATGCAACATTTTCGCTATTCTCATTGCATAGTATATATTGGTAGGAATACCAGAGGTGAAGTTTTTTTCCATAGGTCTTAAAGCATCTGCAGGTACAGAAGAGTCATAGCAGGTTTTTCAGGAATACATAGCTGTTCTCTTAGGTCTCAATGAAAGTTATCTTGGATACTCAAAGCAGCCTAGCCACGGCAGGACAGACCAAATGTAGAGTCATTTACTTGCCTAGGAAGCCATCACATTAGTTTAAGCTGAAATCTAGGCTACTGAGAGGCAACTGTCAGAATCCCAGCTAAGTTGTTTAAGGGGTTTTGGGTATCATTGCACTGCAGTACAGCTTGTGGATTGGAAACACTGTAACCTAACCTGCTGAAGCACTTAAAATCCCACCTATTGGGGACCTTGAGACTTTTCAGCTTCAATTAATGAACACTCTGACAATTTTGATGCCAGTGTATGGATGTGAGTAGTTGCCAATTTGGTATGCTTCTGGTGTATGAGCCCCACATAGCTGACAGTTCAACCTGAATCCTTTCTGTCAGGTTCCAGCTATCTCCTAACACACTCCTCTAAAAGAGCAGGGAATGGACACTTCAGACCAAGGCAAATAGCTGCATTGTAAAATAAATGGATTTAAATAGACTAGTAAGAGTATCTGGAAGAGCTGTGTAATTCAGTTGTAGTCATGGTTTTTAAGCTTTGAAAATTGTGTTGTATTGTCTTAGGTGGCCCAATTCCATCCAACAACATACTCTTTCCCTTTTTTCGTAGTCCTTCCTTATCAATATAATTTGTAGATTTGTTATTTGAGAACTGATGAGCCAACAGATGTACTGTTTTTGAGAAATGGCGTGATACTACTGCAAGTTGCTATAGCAATATCAGCTCCACACACTATGAAACCAGCTTTTTTAGACTGCCACCATGGAAATACATCCAAAATTCCTATGTGAACTTTCAGTCATCTGAAAATCAAGGTGTTAGTTACTCTTCTGCTTTGCATGGTGGCACCAAAGTGTTCTCTTTCCCTTGAACCAGACTGTGAGTACAAACTGCTAGGAAATCCATTTGTGTCCACTATAGACTAAAAGGCTGACTCAGAATGGTTATGTGGTGCTTTCCTCATATTTTGGTGAGCACTGGTGGCTTTCCTCATATTTTGTGAGCTTCCTAACTTGTTTTCTGTTAGTGAGGATATCCTTTATATTCAGATTTTGAGTGGAAACATTGCAAAGTTATGTAACATCCAAAAGTCCAGGTTGGTTTTGGCATCTGAATTGTCTGACATGAGCATTGAGCGCTTTCAGGTTCAGTGTGTTCATACCAAAAAAATCAGACAGAATGCAAGAGTGTCTCTCACCATTTTAGACAATTCTCTGGTTTGAATTCTGCATTCAGAATAGTATTCTATATGCATAGTTGTGGTAATTTTGCTCCCTCTTCGCGCTCTGGAAAGTCTGCACAAGTAAGCGTCTTCTCAATATGGGAGCTGGATACAGGTCCCCTCAGAGGGGGACTTTGAAAGGGTTCCCAGCGATTTAAGTGGACACTAAATCAGACTCTGCGTGTACTTCATTGTGCAGTGACTCTCTGGATACATTTGACAGAAAGCATAAAGAAAGACTGTCCCTGCCTTGAAGCAGATGGTTTAAAATAAGTAAGTGCTTACACACATGAACGCTGTGGAAGCAGCATAGACGTCTTAAAACAAGCTTGCTTGTACATGCTGTTTTCTTCAGGGAGAAGAGTGCAAAGAAACTTCAAGGAAGATCAGTGTTTTAATGAGCGGTTTGAGAGAAGAGTAATTAGTGGACTTCTTCACTGAGGAGGAGTCGGAAGACTGCATGAAGACAAATGAGAAAAGCATGTAAAAATAGGCATAGGGTAACAAGTTGGAAAGCAAAAGTTGGAAAGAGAGGGGAAAAGAGCCTTGGAAAAAGATTTGAAGGGGAGGGGTATCATCTTATAGGTAGAAACTGTTCTGTATAGGCCAGAAAGGAAGAAGAGATGCTGTAGGAAAACATAGGGTATGGGGCACAATAGAGGATGTGAGACAGAGCTTATATATAGCAACACTAGAAGGTCAGAGAGCATGGGGCAGGTGGACAATGGATGGGTGCTGAAAATGCAAGGGGAGCATACTGGAAAGGTGAGAGATAGGTAGGTAAAGAGGTTGGGGAAGAGGACAGCATAAACACAATGGGGTTCAATAAAAGGTTTAGAAGAGTTTTGTGAATCTGAAATTGTAGGATTTCAAAAAGGAAATTGAATGAGGAGGGAAGAAATGAGAGATGTACTCTGGTTTTACGCAGTCTGTTTTTTTTTCTGAGAAGACATTTTCTACCTGCATGGTGGAGAGGAGTTAGGAGGTCACTGTGAAGTGGCCCAATGAAAATGTTAGCAATCTCATGAAAATCTGATTTCTTCTTCTTACAGCTTATACACAATACAAGAGAACTCAGTTGTCCTCACAGAAGTAAACAGACATTTCTTTCTTTTACAGGCGGCCAAAATGGCAAACTATTGCAAGTGTCAAAAACTGAGTGACCTTCTGTTCCTTACATTTGCCATTGTCTTCATTGTCAGTAGGCTTGGCATATATCCCTTATGGTGAGTAAGCGTATCGTTTTCCTCAAATGCTAAGCATCAAACAAGCTTGGAAATAACTATGTTGTAATTGAATATGATTCTTTGACATGACGCTGTTTCTTAAAGCACCAAGGAGAGTTTCAGACATAACCAGGTGCTGAAATAGTCTATTTGCTAGAGCGCCGTTGTGTTTACTGGGTGCTAGACAAGAAACATACAGGGCTTCTGCTGGTTTAAAGGTAGAAGTGGGTTGGAGACCACATAGCTTCAGGTCAGGGGTTGGTTGCCTGTATTGGCAAGAAGTTAGTCAAGGACAGCTCCCATGCCCCACCAAGCGCAGGCAGGAGGGAACATAGCTGGACAGCTGGCCCAGCTGGTCAATGGGGTATTCCATACCATGCTCAGTATATGAACAGTAGGCATGTTCCAAGAAGTAGCGATCGCTACTTGGTTATCGGTCAGCGCGGGTGGTGAGCAATTGAATTGTGCATCACTCATTTTGTATATTCCATCATTATCATCATTATTACTACTACAACTTTTTTTTTTCCTTTTTTTTCCCTTTTCTGTTCTATTAAACTGTCTTTATCTCAACCCACGAGTTTTTCTCACTCTTACCGTTCCGATTCTCTCCCCGTCCCACTGGGGGGGGGGGGAGGGGAGTGAGCGAGCGGCTGCAGTGGTATTTGGCTGCCTGCCAGCTTAAACCACGACACTGTAATACATACCTCTATAAGGTTGTTACTGTGTTACTGTAAGCTCACCTCTTCCCAGACAAAGGCAGCTGCTTGCATGTGCACATACTCTCTCTTCTAGATACATACACATGCATGCACACAAATAAGACATAGACATTTGATTCTTTAGCTAGGGTCTTCAACATCCAGAAGGCAGCTGGCTAGTTAGGAAATACACTGCTGTACTTCAGTGTAGAAACCCATTCAAGTTTCTCTGTAACCTATGCTCTCTATAGGAAGAGGGCTGGGAGAAGGCGTTGGCTTCACTCTTTTGTGTTCTGGATCCTTCCTTTGTCTCGTATGAACAGAAATAACCCAAATCTCTGTATCCCTATGAGAGCAAGAGGTATCTGTCATTGCATCAGAAGATAACAGTGACGGGTTTGGTTTTGGGAAGCATCAAGAATGCCAGAAATGTTACCCCCTTTGCAGAGTTTTATTTAGAGAGATTACCACCAAGCTCCTTATTTAAGCATGCAGAAGATTTACAGATGCCAATATCAATCTCTCTGCCACAGTTTCCTTTCAAATCCTCTATAATGATACCTCTTTGGGGTTTTGTTAATGCAAACAGGATAAGACCAAAGTGCCCTTAGGGAGCTGTGTTATCATCTCTGCTTAACAGTACAACATAGAAGTCTCATTTAACATTTAATGACTCCAAAGATAATGTGATAATGCCTGGTCCCTCCTGCGCTGTGAGTTGGCGAAGGTCCATGACAAAGGGAGAAAATGGATAGACATACAAACTGTGTGTTTAAAAATGCTTGTTATTTTTTCCAAGGAGCAATTATTTGTTTCTTAAACAGCTTTGCTTCCCTTTCCTCAGTCCTTCCTTGAAGCTAATTTGGCCATTCACTGAGTTTCTGTAAATGAAGTAAGCAAGTTTTTCTACTTGCATGATCTCAGATAGGAAAAATTGTGGCACTCCTGCTCGTAGGATTTCATCTGCCTGTTACATTCTGGTTTATATTGAGAAATGGAGGGAGGACCCAATTCCACCAGTGCAGTTCAGCCACTGGAGACTGCAGTACACGACTGTTTCAAGGAAGGCTCAGTCAGGTGATGACTGGATGGGTTCACAAAGGGGAAGGCAAAGCGGAAGTCATACTTGACCAATCTGATAACCTTCTATGATGAAACCACTGGCTTGGTAGATGAGGAGAGAGCAGTGGATATAGTCTACCTTGGCTTCAGTAAGACTTCCGACACTGCCTCCCAGAAGATTCTGAGAGAGAAGCTGGTAACATATGGGCTAGATGAGCAAACAGTGAGGTGGACTGAAAGCTGGCTGAGCAGCCAGACCCAGAGGGTCGTGATCAGTGGTATGAAGTCTAGTTGAGGGCCAGTAACTAGCAGTGTACTCCAGGGGTCATACTGTGTCCAGGCCCATTCAACATCTTCATTAATGATCTGGACGATGTAGCAGAGTACACCCTCAGCAAGTTTACTCATGTTCCAACCTGGGAGGAGTGGCTGACACACCAGAGGGTTGTGCTCCCTTCCAGAGGGAAGGAACCTCAACAGGCTGGAGAAATGGGCCGACAGGAACCTCATGAAGTTCAGCAAAGGGAAGTGCAAAGTCCTGCACCAGTATATGCTGGAGGCTGGCCAGCTGGAAAGCAGCTTTGCATAAAAGGACCTGGGCGTCCTGGTGGACACCAAGTTGAACATGAGCCAGCAATGTGCCCTTGCGGCAAAGAAGGCTAATGGTATCCTGGGGCTGCAGTAGGAAAGGTGTTGCCAGCAGGTTGAGGAAGGTGATCCTTCCCCTCTCCTCAGCACTGGTGAGGCCACACCTGGGGTGCTGTGTCCAGTTCTGGGCTCCCCAGTACTAGAGAGATACAAAACTACTGGAGAGAGTCCAGCAAAGGGTCACTAAGATTGTTTAAGGGACAGGAGCACCTCTCACATGAGGAAAGGCTGAGACAGGTGGGACTGTTCAGCATAGAGAAGAGAAAGCTCAGGATGGATCTTATCAATATGTGTCAATATATGAAGGGAGAGTGTAAAGAAGACTGAGCCAGGCTCTTTTCAGTGGTGCCCAGGACCAGAGACAATGAGCATGAACTGAAACACAGGAGGTTCCGCCTGAACATCAGGAAAGACTTTTTCACTATGAGCGTGACTGAAGACTGGCACAGGTTGCCCAGAGAGGTTGTGGAGTCTCCATCCTTGGAGATACTCAAAAGCTGTATGGACATGGTCCTGGGCAGTCTGCTACAGGTGACCCAGGTTGAGCAGGGTGGTTGGACAGGATGACGTCCAGAGGTCCCTTCCAACCTCAGCCATTCTGTGATTCTGTGAGCTACCTTATGTGTTTAACTGTGACTCCAGCATTTAAACCTCACTCTCTATTATTTGAAATGGCAAAGAAGGAACTGCTGACTTGAAATTTTTTGTTATTCAAACACAAACTTTACCAGATCACTGCTATGTGCTTGCCTTGCTGAATAGTCAACAAAGAGCAGATTAATCTTGTCCAGAGTGCATGATTTTGACGGAGGTCATTAGTCTTCACACATTTAACTATAAGCAGCTGCCCAATATGCTTTTTCTCTTGAGACATCTGAAAATCAGCAAGGTCAAGATTTTCCCATCCTTTACATCCTTACTGTGGTAGTCAAGTTTTGGAAAGTCCACACTTTCAACTGGAAGTGTTTAAAATAACACTGTGTGTTTAAAACTGGAACTGAAGCTCAGAAGCTGGAGGTTCGCGCTGTCTCGAGTGATTTCTGTGAAGTGTTGCAGCCAAGTGTCACACTGCGCAGGAAGCCCTTGCTAGGACTAGGCAAATTATGAATTAAAGATTGACATGGCTAATGAGAGTCAGGCATCCTAGAGCTGAAGTCTGTGTAAGTGTCCCTAATAATACGCACCTCATGCTGTCTGACTGGCGGAGTCACGGAAAAGATTACCAGCACAGTGATAAGTTACCTAGCAAGGGTCAAAAGTTGAGCCCTTCTTTACAGCTGTGGCATTTTGTGCTGGTGTTCTGGATGTGCCCATGCGTTCCTGTATATGTTAGGTAACAGCAGCACTTCTGTGCCACTTTAGATTGAACCTTGTCTGAATCCTGCTCTGTAGAGTAGCCCTGGCCCAGTGCTGAAAGCAGGGTAAAAATCAAAGTGAGTAGATCAGGGGAAGAGAGAAAGGGAAGAGGGCTGCACAGTACCTTCTGTTGTTAATGTCGGCTCCCTTGGTATTGAATATTGGGCTAATGAGGGCAGCAGGTTACGGCCATGGGTGAGGTTTGCTGCTGGGATGGGAAAGATCAGCATGGACTCTTGAAGGCAGTGAAGGCAGAGGGATTGTGTATTACGGGAATGCAGCAGCCAACAGTGTGCTCCTGTGTCACAGATGGAGTGGTTACACTGGCGATCCCTTTGCCTCTCCTCTCCCTTAATCAATGAAAGAACACATTTATTTATTTGAATATGCAAATGGTTTAGTGTGGTATATGTGATCTTTAAGACCATCTTATTTCCAGACCAAAGCCTTGATGTATGTACTTCTAATGGTTACCCTTACATACACCTATAATCACAGAGCCCAGAGGCAGTTTCATAGTTCTCAGCTGTACTGTGGGCATTGCATGTGGGATTCAGGGTTAGCAGGGATGAAGCACGGGACATATGAGCTTGTCTCTCCCAAATCCTTTTTCTCTATGAAGCAGCAATTCTAAATCTTCACCCCCATTAGCTTGCATGTCAGCAAAGATGAGTCACTGGAGTGGCAGCAGGCCAGGAAGCATAGTTTTGCTCTCCTTTGCTGAATATTCAAAATAGCAAAATTTGGTGCCTGATTAATATTACATAAATATGCAAATTTTTCTAGCATAAAAACTGAGAGGTATAAAATTGGTGTGCGTGTAATGTAAAAGGAAGACTGTAATTTATAAGAAAACTTCCCCCACACAGGGAGGCGAATACCCAAGACAGGCTTCCAGAGACGTCGCTTATGAAGCACTGGCATGCTGTTGTGCTCCAGCTTTGCACAAGTGCCATTTAATTTTGCATAAAGGTGCTAATAAAGAATTCAGAATGTATCAAATGCTGTTGTTTGAAGGTTCTTCAGCAGCAGGGCTAAGACAAAAGAAACTGGCAATTAGGTATATATTTAGCAGTCTTTCTGCAAGCATCTGGAGTTCATTTCAGCAATAACTCAAAAACCCCAGGACACTTTCTGCCTCCTGCTGCTAAGTGAATGTAGGAGTAAAGCTGCTATTTTCACTGACAAGACATTTTGCTTGTGAAATTCTCTCACTTGCGCATAATCACTGTTCTAGCAAATTACAACATAAAACACAACTCTCCATGAGTCAGGGGGAACATGATGCCTTCTCAAGTGATACAGGATTGTAGGGAGAATGAAAGCAATCTCAAACTAATAAATTATGTGAGCCCTTGGCTAGTCTAATCAGGCTGGGCAAAGCAGGTACTTCAAGGCTTGCTTTATTTCAATAGCCTTGCAATTCCTCTTCCCCAGGCCTCAAATGCTTGTTTTTGCTGTAGTTAATGGACATAGTCTTCTCTCTGTTGATAAAGGAATGGTTTGCTTTTTGCTGCTGTTTTGTTTTTCTTTCAATATCCAGGAAGGGAAACTCCATGGGGTAGTAATATTTATTAATCATTTTTTGAGGTGTGCAGAGGACAAACAGGCATCTTCCGTTCCAGGAGACGTGAGTGAAGAAGGTGATGCACTGCATTTTTCAACTTACTTTGCTCATTGCAAGCTGCAGAGTTCATGTTGTGAGAACAGTGAAACTCCTCAAGTCTGGGCTGTACAGGAGATGGAGGACTACTCACTTACTTTGGTTATTCTTCTGGAATACATGTTTTTTTTTGACAGGGCAGTTTGAATAAATCTCCTAATGCTGTGAAGAGTTTGGTATCTGAACTTGTTTTCACGGAGTGACCATGAACCAGGGTATTTCCAAGAGCTTCAGTGGAAGAAAGGTGGTTGGCATGGAGGGAGATACAAGGTTACTAAACCTGTTCATCGTTTTAAAAGATAGCTTAAGGTAGCTGCAGGTAAAGGTGTAACTTTGGGGTTTAAAAGAAGAAGGAGAAGGCTCCAAGGAAAGCCAGACTGATGTTTACCAGGTGAAAGTACCAAGCTGGGTAAGTTCAGGTTCTTTCAGGTTGCTCTGACTAGTACTAGTATGCAGTTGTTTTTCACTACTTGTGATTATTTTTATAATCAGTTATATTGTGTGAGAGGTAGAACACAGGGGGTTTCAGGGAAGTGTGGCTGACAAGTACTGCTGTCAAAGGGCGAAGAAGCAGGAAAACAGCGTCAGCATTCATGCGACCTGTGAGGTCTCAGTATGTGCATATTGCATATATGCACTGACAAATGTAAAACAGTCGCTTAACTGTACAAATGTAGATGAAAGCCTGATTTAAGCTGATTATAAAGAACACAGGTCACATTCTGCATGTGCTGTCCCTCAAATTCTCACCTAGGCAAATTTGGTGTAATCCAGGTAGTCTGTATGCCTTCCTATCCTTGATCTCTTCAGATGCTGTCAGTGCCCGGACTACTGTACCTCATTAAAAACTGTGAGGACAGACAGTCAACCACTTTGGTTAGTTGGTATGGTCTTTTTTTATGTCAGTAGATAAGTCTTAACCGGCTCTTCCTTTTGTTGAGTCTGTTTAGAAAGGTTCGGTCAAAAAAAAAAAGATGGCAAAAATAATTCCCATTGTTGCAACTCAGAGCTGTTTCAGGTGCATTTCTCCTCATCAACTGCAACGTACGGTTGCTAAATGGGATTTTTATGCCAACAAATCCTATATAAGCATGGGTCTGCCAGTCCTCTGAAGAACAACTTTGTTCCTTGTTATTCTTTCATTTTTAAAGCTCATGAGAATACACACGGTCTGGCTCATGGCTGATTTCTAATTGCCTTTTCACAGCAGTGAGTATCTGCATGAACCAGACAAGCATGGCATGATCCTCGCTGAGTTAAAATTAACTTCTGTTGACCATGGTGTGCTATAATGAACCCTAGTTACTTATTACCAGTCTTTCTCTCATCTCTGCATGACTGGCTGAATAGCTCTTCCCAAGTTTCATCACTGCTTGAACAATAGCGTGGGATATAGCCATGCTGTTAATGCACACGCTGGGTCTCCAAATAGTGATCCAGTATTGCCAGTTTGCACTGTTCTCTCTCCTTTCTTTTATCCTGGAATCAGCTTCTCTGAGCAAAATTGCAGCTTGAGTTACAAATAGGGCAGCGCAGAGCCCCAATAAGTAGCAGCTGCAGCAAAGATTTGCTGAACCTCTCTTTTTCCTAGCTTTGTTCTTTTTCTAGCTGATATTGGCTGGTTTTGTGCAGCTCTTAACATGCAGGGAAGTTGACTCGTCGTCTTTCATACTGGTTTTCTTTCCTGGCACATTTTTTCCTGTTTGGCCCTTGGAGCATGTGTGTTGTGGGAAGGCAGCATGTGGACCCTGGCAGAGTCACCCTGCTTTGTTCCTCTGAACATATCGGTAAAACAGAAAGCTCAAACCTACCATTAAAAAGCATCCTACGATGTCAAAGCAATACGTAGGCACTAGTTAAAGCAAGAATCCAGGTCAGTTACTTGTCATGGTAAGAATTTAGGTAGCCAGATAAATCCCAACTGCCCAGACTTTGTGTGGACTCTGAATGAACACAGTGTTTTGTGATGGTTTTAGTTACTCTCACTGGATCCTGAAGTCAGTGAAAATCTTTCTAGCCTGGCTAGTATTATGTATTGAGCTGGACAAACATCTCTGATTGTTCTACAGTAAAATAACTTGGTTTTTTATTAAGAAAATAAATCTCTTCTGACACTGTTTTGAGCTCATTTTGCTCAGAATATTGTCTAAACGAGAGCACAATCTAAATTGTCTGTGGGTGGCAGATATTGAAGGAATAAATTGTGATTTTGATCCAAGGTACTTGATTCCTGATGTTATTCAGGCTGTCAGTGAGTGGATGCTGTAGAACTAACAAAAATTATCTAATGTGCTTATATTTCAGGCTGTTTGTAGTTTCAGCAGGCAACTTATAACCCATCAGTTTAGCAAAAGCATTTAATAAAGTTTTTCGCAAGCTAATTGTAGTATATTTGAAGAACTCATAGACTTCAATTTATGGATTAAAAAGAAGTCTCCATAAATTTACTCACAACTCTTATCTTAGCTCTTTAGCAGAGCATATATAATGTTGTCATCCCATCTGCTTTTGACAAAATGTACGTTATTTGATGTTGTCCTTCCTGATGCCTAGTAATTTTATTTCCTCAGATTGTTTACAGTGCTTTTGAACTCAGGCCTTTGAGTGCTACATGAAGCAAAGCTGAAGTGTTTGGAGTGCCAGGTTAATACTGATCCAGCTATTTACAGGGAAGCTATAAGAAATGGAAAGGTTACAGGTGTCATTCACCATTGTGGGTTTGCAGTGTAAATAACAAAAAGTGGCATTTGCTCAGTGTTTCCATTTTTAAGATTTTCATGTGATCACAACAGGAGAAAATTATATGAAAAAGGATTTCATCAGACTTCCAAAGCTGATTCTTATCCTCAGTTTTAGTTTCTATAGACTGTACCCTGTGGCTGTAATAATGCTTTCTGTTGTCAAAGATAGGCTGTTCAGTCAGTGTTTCCACTTTCCTCCTTTTATTATGAAATAAGTCCTTTCTAAAACCTGTGCTCTGATTGAAAAGAGGACAGAAACCATTGCTGTGGCATTTCTTTTGCTCAGAATTATTCTGATGAGAGTAAATGTCTCAGGGGAAGGGAATCGGCATTGGCGTGTTTCCTGTGGCCAGGCACGTTAGCCACTTCTAAATCAGCTCAGCAAGGCATGGTGACTGGAGAGTATGGATGACCCAAGGAAGCTGAACTGAGGGTTGCTTCTGCCATGGTAGTCAGCTTCTCATATAAGCTGCTTTGTAGTCAGCTGAGGTTCTCCAAGTCTTCTCTGAAGTTGCATCACTTGCGAGAAGGAGGGGAGAAAAAAAGAGGCTGACCATGGGAATTTGAAGTTTGACTTTTTTTTTCTGAGGGCGTGCTATGTGAGGAAACTTTGCCCCAAAATACATGTTTAAGCGTTGCCCATTCTTTGGAGGGGGGAGTTATGCTGGTACAGTAGTACCACAGACAGCCCATATGAGTGCTGACAGTCTAGATGGCTGTAGGTAGTTCGAGCACATGCAAACATTCTGCTTCTTCTCAACCCCTTTTCTCTTAGAGGCTCTATCTGTAGCACCAGGGTTTTCTGTTAGTGGAGCATATTTTGTAGAGCTACAGAGTCAATATAAAAGCGGAACAATGCTACTGGTTCACTGCGAGTTGCTGATGTATGTGGGACATAAAAATCATAGCTGTACAAAAGCATGGGAGTATAATAGTTAACTTACCGGCTTGAAATAGTAAATGGCTTTTGAACACCATGATCAACAGCCGTGATGCAGCTAGGAGGAGGTCATTGTGACTAAACACTTGGGGAGGAACCCAGCACCCATGCAAGTGAGCACATTCTGTTGGTTTCATCAATGTTGCATGATGGCAGAGTTTGATCCATAATAGCTATAAAAGTAGAGATGATTATTAAGAAAATTGGATTAAACTGAGAACTGAGGCTGATTTCCCAGACTTTGTTGTGGAGGAAATTCTTATGATGGTTGTGGGGGCAAAGGTACAGTTAATTGGGTTTTTGGTGGTGTTTTTTTTCCATCCACATCTTTTGGCATTTCTTCCACAACTGGACCATAATACTTGAGTCATTTGTTTGAAAGATGAGTCCTTGGCAGCCACTGTGCCACCACACTTCCTTAAGCTGCGTGATTCTTAAGGATTTTAAAATTATTCCATTACTCTAGGGAGATGTTCTCAGGACTAGGCCAATGTATCCAAAGTGTGGTACTCCTGCTATTGATGGTATGTAAGCCACCTGAAAGACATTGGGTACCTGGCAGAGAACTGGCTGCAGCTGTTCTGTGATGTTTTGTGGGCTTTTGAACTAGTTCTGTTTAGTTCCTGCATTTACAGAAAAGTTTGGGTAATCTTTTTCAGCCAAAATATCTGCCATGGCATATAGCTAAACACAAGGCAGTGTGTCAGTGTGTGCTCCAAAAGCAAGCAGAAGAAATATTCCTTGAGCAGAGGTACTGCACTTATTTTTAGTCAACAGAAAGAGGCATGGGGAAGGCTTTTTTGTTCTCTGATACCCTGTTTTGCAAAGGTTGGAAACTGGCCTCCTTTAGTTTATAATAAATGCCTTTCCTATTTGGAGAATAACATGAACTCTAGGTAAATGGATCTTGATATGTATTCTCTGTTGCTCATATAAAAGTTTTATGTGTGCCTGGAGATTTTCAGATTTGGAAGTGTCATTCTTAGCATAACATAGTTTCTCTGTGCCTATGTTATGATCACAGGCCTTTATACAAGCATTTTGCCAGAACACATTACTGATACAACATTTTGCTGAGTATAATTACATTCTGCTAGGAAATTTGAATTCTCTCCATATCCTAATGTCTATTGAAAGACTCTCCTGAGATTTGAGCTTGGATTGTGAAGGTGTCTCTGACCTCGTATTCTTGTTTTTTTCTATCCACAAGAGTGGAAATACTATTATTCATACCAGTGGCTGCAAAATCAGTTAATGGGCAATAGCTGTTGATGAGAAGAAATTGAGTGAAGAGAAAAGCACAGCTGAACCCAGGACAGTGACAGCTTGATCAGAATGGTCTCTTTTACAGTACATCAAACATGAATAATTTCCTGCCTGTTCCATCATTTTAGTTAAGTAATTGGAAATCCCATTGATCTGCGCAGGGCTTAAAATACTACAGTCTCAGTGGCAGGGCTGTGATCTCTGCAAAGAGGTATTGTTCCCGATTAGTATTAGAACAGGAGGCACCCATCTCTACAGCAGCGGAGCTTGTATTAGCACCGAGTCAGGAAATCCTCTGATGTGGGGCTGGTATGGGTGAGCAGAACTCCACGTGATGCTGAGCTCACTGATAAAATTGAAGTGTGTGGATTTAATGTTGCTCTGAATACTGACTCAAGAGTGTATGTCCCTTCTGTCGCTGCATTTTGTAGAGATCTTTCATCAACTTACTGTCTAAAAGAAGAGAGTAATGAGCATTATTACCAAACCAAAAAATCTGAGGAATCCATCTGAGATGCTGTTGAAAGATCATCTCTCTCTCCCCACCCCGTCCTTCCTTCCCTGTTTCATTAATGCTGTGTGGGTGACTGGTTCATCTGACTCTTCTCGGTGCACAGTGGGTCTCTGCTGCTCCCCTCATATTTGCCATGCACTCATTAGTAGCATAAATCCCACTCTGGGGACTGAAAACCTAAGAGACAGCAGGATCTGAAAAGGGAAACCAGCTTGTTCTTCCACTCAGCAAGAACCAAGAAGCATCTGTTCAGAGCATAACAGTGATATAGACACAGTCCTAACAGCAGCTGGCTGAGCTGAAACTCAGAAGAGGAAGAAGTTTGCAGTACAGGCCTTTATGTACTGGATTTACTATAGTTAAATATTTAGCTGTGCTGCAGCTTGAGGGCTCCAGGACATGCAAGTGCTATAGACCAAAGTTTCTTGAATTTAATGAGTATTTTGCATATCATTTCATTCCCTTCTCAGGTAAAAACTTGGGTAACTCATCTGAAGTCTCTCATGCAGAAACATCTGTGTGTCAGGTCACCTGTTACGTAAAGTTAGCTTAGCATTGTCATTTTAAGTAACTAGGACAGCCTGGGATATGAAGTCCTATTAGATTTCATTCAAGGTCTAAATCCCAGAGAAGATAAATGTTGACTACTGATGAAATGTGGCTGATTTATCATCCTATGGCTGATCAACATGTGCACCTATGTGTGTTTTCCCACTCCACTGCCTCTTCATTTATCTGTGAATGTCAGTGATACTTTTTTTATTTGTCAGCTTTATGGGATCTTTTAAGCAAGTAGTCCATAGTGTTTTATAAACCAGCTAATGAATTAATTCTCCCAGCATCTTTGTGTGGCAGACAAGATGTACCAATACCTTGTGCGCATCTTTAACAAAAAGTAAACTATGTAAAGAAATTAGAAAATTTTTTGGATCACATAGTAAGTTAATAGAACAGCTAAATCCAGAATTTAGTACTTCTGACTCTTGGTTCTCTGGTCTTGGTTACTTTTTACCATGTATAATGGAGAATAAACTACTATGTTTTGGGGCAGAAGTAAGTGCAATTGTTTATTTTTTAACGGAAAAATTCAAAAAAGCAGAAACTTTGAAGCATTACTGGCAGTAGTATTGTTGGATTGCTTGCACTAAACAGAATCTGAATTTCATTAATGCCCACCTCGATGTAATTATCTGTTTGCTCTGTAACGAATGCAGTATTGAAGGATGTCCTAGTGCAGATGGTTGTGGTGCAATATGGAATACTGTTGTCTAGTATACACTTGGTAAAGGAGATAAAGACATTTATCCTGAATTATTTAGACAAGCTGGTATCGTGTTTTGCCGTCCTTGGTTATACTTTGAGACTTCTGGCTACTGCACTGTGGTAACAACATGCCTTTCATTCAGCATGTTGCACACGCAGTATGTTGGTCACTGGGCAGTGCAGCAGAAGTTAAGGCAACGTGCAGTAGCACTCATTTCAGCTGCACAGTTTCTCCTCCCGTTGGATGTGATGGTAGTGCCCATCACTCTGCTATGCTTCATTCTGCAGAGTTTATCATGAATTTCCTGCCTGTCTGGAAGAATGCCTACTCTATCCACACGGCCTTCTTTCCCACCTCCTTTCAGAAACAAACAGGACGTTTTTGCCAATTCTCAGACAAATGTAAATAAGCATTTTACTCTTCCACCCATCCCTCCCTTTCTTTATCTCTCTTCCTTCATCTCCCTTTTCTTGTTCCACCCTTTGTGCAAGACAAGTGATCAACTTGCCAAGAATTAGTAACTGCTATCCGAGAACCTGGACTTGTGCCCACTAAGTTGAGGGGAGGGAGTGTAATCTTATCTGAGTCAGTGTATGGGCCTGTTGCCGATAGCCTCCTAAGTACTGCTTAGCTGGCTAGATAAAGAGTTAGATGGTAGAGGGAAAACCTGTATTATTGTTGATGTGATGCAGCTGGCTGTTGAAAATGTGTTAATTGTATTCTGAGTGTTCAATTAGAGTGGTAGCACAGTAAGTACAGAATTACCTCTCCCGGCGGCTCAGTTATTGTGGCAGCGTTCCTCGAAGTCTACCTCAGATTTCTCTAAAAGTAGATTGGATCTTAAGTGGTGAATTTGTTTTCATTTGCCTTCATCAGCCACACTACATAATTCAAAATGCTAAAATGAGAGCTTCACGCAGCCAGGTGCACAACCCCACTTGGGATGTATTTAATGAGAGAAGAGAGAAGAACGCCTTTCATGAGATTCTGTTGTTTTGTCCAGCTATCAAAATCTTTCAGAGCCTCAGAAAAATTGCTACAGTCTAGAACCTATTTTCAAAAGCAGAAGCTAACATTTTGTTTCAAATCACAGAGACCTGAGAAATGCTGACCAAAGTTTTCAGAGAGGTAGAACACTTCCAGATTAAATTAATTTCTCCCTGTGAGATCAAGTCCAGCTGTTTGCAGTCAGATAGCCAAGAATCAAAGTTTCCACCATTCGTTATGAAAAGCTGGGATTTAACCACTGGAAAGCTTTGAAAAATTCCAGCAAGCATGTTTGCAGATTTAAGTGCCTGACTGCCTTTTTGAGTATTTGAACCTAAGATTTATTTGCCTGTACATCCCATAGGCACTTTCTCCTTCATGTAATCCATTCTCATGCTGCTTTTTCCAGTCCCTGTTATTTGTGTAGTTGGTTAAAATGCTTCCATTGAATCCTTTCAGCAGTGGAATTGGTGGAAAGTTGTCTAACATTTCTTCCCTCCCTTCCTCAGTCTTTACAAGTAGAATTTCCCTCTGTATTCTGCCCATTAACCTTATGATTTTTTCCCCCATTTCAGACTTTTGACATGAAATAATTGATTTATTCTGAGAGAGAAAGTTTATTTGTTTTCCTCCATTTTTTCTGTAGTTTTCTGTATTTTTCATTCAGCTTCTGCTCGGCCCTACGTGCTTAGGCATAGCCTTGGCTCCATCTGCACACCTAGCCTGCATGTCAGGTCACTGACCCCTCTTAGCATTGCTGAGCAATTAGTGAGATCCTTTATGCAGCTTTAATGGAGAGTTCCAGACCTGTCCTTAGTTTGCCAGACAGGAGCACATTATAAAGAAGTCTGCTTTTTCAGTGAAGGCTTATTTCCCTTATCACAGTAGATGAGTCATTTGCTCAGTGAAACTGCTTTTGGAACCAGAATCACTCTTTTTGGCCTTGCTGTCTTCCTGATATTTTGCACTTCTGCAAGAACGGACCATCTGCATCTCTAATGCTGCTTTTTTGACTTGACTCTTGTGGAAGTCCCCAGGGGTGAATTTGGTCCAATGAATGAAAATATAAACAGAAACCTGTAGAAACTGTATTTATAATTCTGGAGCATTTTATGTCAATTGGATGTACAATTGGATGTAAACAATGATACCTTTACATACAGGAGTTGTTGATTTCAAGTTTGACTTTGATAGAGTGGTTAGAATTGAAATAAGTGCTGGTGAAGTAAAACAGTACTGACTTACAGCTGTGTTTTGATATGCATGAGAGTGTCCCCTTGAATTATAAAGTGGGGTATTGCTGTGCCATGTAGAGCTACCATTGGCAGAACAAATTACACAACGCTGCAAGAGTCTTACACAAAACTGAAGAGTTTTAGCTGACAGAAGCAATAATATGACGGGTTTTTGCAAACTGGAAAACAATTTCTTTTTCTGATGTTCACCCATAAACAGAAGACAGTGTAAAAACACAGCTGTATAGTAAGGTTATAAAACATCCACTTCTCAATAAATTATGAAGCAAACGTGCAGTTCAGTGTAAGAAGACAAAAATAAAAAGGTAGAAAATTTATTATGAAATGCCCTACAGTATTAAGACCAGTGTATTAGAAATCACTGTTTGATTTTTGACTAATGCTGTTTATACGCATAAATCTTTACCACTAAACGTTGTATTCTGGTTTTGCTGTCTGTACCTACTTCTTATTAATACTAATTGAGCTGATTTTTATGTTGTTAGAAAGGATTGTGGCAAATCTGACTGCTTATTAAAAAGCTGAGCCCAGTATCTAACTTTTCAAACGAGAGCTGTGCTGTTCTGAAGTCCTTACAAGACGTGAGTTACACCTCCTGCCTTCAGACAAAGCTGGTGCAGCCCGAGAGCTGTGCAGTCGCTTGCTTGGTTAAACGTGCCATCTAGTGGCTAGCGGGTGATAGTTAATTTAGAGAAAGAAAAAGAACATAAAGCCAATGGACTTTTAAATGCATTTTTACACCAGCAGGGAAAATGAATGGAGGTTGACAAATCCTTAGATTGCCTTCTTTTTCTCCCCCTAATTAACAGGCATTCATAGATCAGTGTTTGTTTCCAAAAATGCCATTGTTTCTACTGTTTGTTGTCCACTCTCTGCTCTCAGGCCGTTTGCTGAGGTCCAGACTGAAATCATCTGCTATGGCGGAGTATTTGGACAGAATAATTAGTGCTGTATTCACAGAACTTCAGAAGTCATATTGTAACATCACCGTTACTGCCTGCATCAGAAATGTTGATTCTCAAAAACTTGGTTCAAATGCCTAGAACTGCCCAAATTTCATAGAATCATAGAATGGTTTGGGTTGGAAGGGACCTTTAAAGGTCATCTAGTCCAACCGCCCCCCTGCAATGAGCAGGGACATCTTCAACTAGATCAGGTTGCTGTGATTCAGCCTGACCTTGAATGTTTCCAGGGATGGAGCGTCTACCACCTCTCTGGGCAACCTGTTCCAGTCTTTCAGCACCCTCATCGTAAAAAATTTCTTCCTTATATCTAGTCTAAATCACCCTCTTTTAGTTTAAAACCATTACCCCTTGTTCTATGGCAACAGGCCCTATGAAAAAGTCTGTCCCCATCTTTCTTATCAGCCCCCTTTAAGTACTGAAAGGCCGCAATAAGGTCTTCCACCCCTTACTGCCCCCAAATATCCCCGTTGTCCACCTGTCCTTATGTAACTGCTAAACCTCGCTCTTGCTTGTACATAAGTGGTGTGCAAATTGGATTTTGTGCAAAAAGTGGCCACCAGAGCTACCCAGTACCTTAGTGGTTAGTGCAGGCACCCAGGATGTTCAAGACCCAGGATTAAGCCCCTTGACTGGTTGATTATTGACTTTGGATTCCTGTTGGTGCTGAGGTGCATAAGAGTTTTATGTTGGGACACTCAGCCAAAGCCCCCCCATTCTTAGAAAACCCCATATGAGGCTGAATCCTGCCACGCGTGTGCCGTTGTTTCACATGCCGCTGAAGTCTCACTTTAATTGAACGGTCTCAAGACTGTTTTCAGTTCCACATAGCACATCACTCGTGTTGCTGATACCAAGAGGCCAAAGACATCCATAGCTGTCTACATGGAAACAAACCCATCGGCTTTGAGAGTGGGTTTGGGAGAGAGGGCTTCAGATGGGAGTACCTAGGGAGCGTTGCCCAGCTCTTGGTACAGGTTGTCTCATGTAACATGGAGAGGTTGCAGCTCAATGTCACAGCCTGGGAACATGGTTTGAAGAACATGGTACTGCATGTGGGTTGCACTGTAGTATAACAGCCCTCATACGTGCTTTTACCTGTGTTAATATGGGAGCACCAAACCCCTACTGCAGGCAGTTGAGATGGAAAATCTTTATTTAAAAAAATAGAATAAAGTAATCTTTGTTATTAATCAGGGAAGGAGTTATTTGAGACAACCAACACCTGCCAGCTTTATAAAAGAAGAGAAGAAATGCACACTGAGGATCTTTGTTTTCTATATGTGATGTTTGCAAAATGAAGTTAAACACCGAAAGCAACATTTTGATGTTGTTTCTCTCTGGAGACACCTGTGTGATTCAGTCCGAGTCACTATTACTCTGAGAACCAACTATCCGTGCGGATCCCATCTAATCAAGTACTTGTCATCTTGATTTAAAAAAGGCTTCTTTTAGATCATTAGCTTAAGGAAAGTGTTACTATTTTTCTGTCCCTTTCTCTTCTAGGATATTAAACACAACATTGTTTGAACTGTATGAAGCTCTGGGCAATTTTCCTGCCTTGTGGGTCTTCAATGTGCTGCTTGTGATTCTTCAAATTCTGCACTGTTTTTGGTCCTACCTAATCATAAAGGCAGCCTACAAAGCTATTTCAAAGGGCAAGGTAAGACAGCACGGTTCTGTTTCATGTTTAGGATTTTAACTTTTCAATATCAATACAGGGTCACTGACTTTTTGGTTACTTTTTCTTTCTAATCCATAATACATTACTGAAGACACATGTTGTTTTATGTAAACTCTTTCCTTTCATGGAAACTTTTTTCTGCTCCTCCTAACAAACGTCAGATAAGTTAACATACTCTTTATAGTAATTGTATTTATATGTGCTTCCATACTTCTTTTTTATAATCTGATACACTGAACCAAACTACATTAGGGAAATTGGATTAAAAAAAAAAACCAAGCAAACTGCTTTCTTGGGACTCCCAGTTCTGTTTTTCTTCTTTATAGTAGTTGTTAGCAAAGTGTTCATTTCCCAGCTGGTAATGATAGTAATAATAATACAAATTGAAATTCTGCAGCCTTTGCTAGTGGCAAAGTTACAAATCACAACCTCTTTTGGGTTTTGGTATTAATGAGGTTCTGCGAAGAGCTATATACTTTCTTTGTAGGATTCCCACAGCAAGACCATTTGGGATAAAATTTAGTGTCTTGCTGCCATTGTTATATTTGACAGGAAGATACAATTCACAGAAATGCTAGCCCCATTATACTTGCTGTGCAGACACAGCGTTTACATTTAGGGGATAGAACTAACGCTTACAGATCATGTAAAGTACAGGGCATTTTGCCCTCAAAGAGTAGAGCGCATGAGTAGATGTTTTAGACATGTGACCGCTCCCAAAGTGAATGGTATTTTTCTGCAGAAAACTGCTTTCTATGAATGTACTAGAGAGCTCAGCCTTGCACTGGACAGAGCCCAGAATCTGCCACTCGCTCTGTGTGAAAGACAGTGCATTCGTGAACTGTATTTTGCCTGGAAGCCACACTTCAGTCTCCTCTGCTTTTAGCGATTATTAGCCTCAGCTGTCCTGTCTGAATTACACCAGTGACTTCAAAGAGTGCTTCGTGCTCTTTCTTACTCTGCTTGTTTGTCCTTTCCCTTGTGCTGTGCTGAAAGGCTGGGAAGTGGAACCCCTTGCATGTAAGTTTCCTTAAATTTACTATGCAAAAGATTTATTCTGTGCAATATTGGTGTTTGTGGGGTTTTTTTAATTTGTAGTTTCTGCTTGGTGTTTTATCCATTGTTTGTGTTTATATATTTAAATGAAGGCTATCTTTAAAGGCCATTTTTATTTCTTGCCTATGCGTTGCCCAATACCGTTCAAACCCACTTCTATCTGTAGTATCTGGGTGCTATTATGTTACAACCTTTTTTACACATAATGTATTAGCAGGATAAGCAGCTGCTCTGTCACCATTCAGGAAGCATACTTGAGAGCATACGTCCTCTGCCTTGTAGTTCAAACAATTGCACAGGAGAAAATTTAGATTGTGTGAGAGCAGAGTTAGACACTCACAGTAAGACAGTGACCAGATTAAAGATGCATATGTATGACACACACACTGAGGATTCTTCTTCCTTCAGATCTTAACTTACTTCCTCACTTGCAGCCCCATTCTTTCCATTTCTGCAGTAAAATAAGCAGTGTTTTCACAACACATTACAGATATCTTACAGTAAATCTTCATCCTTAATTATTGTTTTATTTTTGTATTACTAGATTACTAGTATCCACCTTTGGAACAGCTCAGCTGATAAAGCAAATTATTATCATTAAATTTGTAACTAATCCTGATCATCTATTTCTTACTCACTGTTACGCTTAGGAGTTTTATAAACCTAAATATATATTTTCTAGACTCCTTCTGTAGAAATTACTCCAGTGGGTTCTTTTGGAGATAAACAAAGGGAACTAAGTACTGCAAGATGTGTTGCATTCATATCAGGTTTTAAGTGCAAAGACCCCGGTTTGTTGCTGCATTTTAAAAATAAAGAGGGTGGATCACATGTTTAATAGAAGTGGCAGCAGCATAGAACCTTCTTTTGATTGTTTGGCTTCGGCGCAGGACCCTAGCAGAAGAATTGGCAGCGAATATAATATATTAAGAGAATTTAAGATGACACAGAATTTTTCGATCATCTGGTCTGCCCTCAGGTCGATCCCAGGCACTCGGTACCCTGTGCTGGGCCCATTCTCTTCTGTCTGATAAAAGGATAATTCTAAGTGTATTTCTCTATCCCCAATAGCTTTAATATAGTCCTTTATATAAAAGAGACTGAAGTAATCTGTTAATTGAAGCTGTGCAAGTATGGAATCAAATTTCTGACCTCAGCTGAAGTCCAGTTTCACGGGTGTCAGAATTGCGGTCTTGCTAGACATTGACATTAAAAACTTTACTTATTAGGAGGTATATGGGAACTGTGTGTTTCTTTTTTCTCTGTTCCCAAGCGGAATAGTGTCACTCAGGTGTTATGATATTGCAAGGATGGTAGCAGCATTGGGAGCCCCAAAGGCAAATGGCTGTTTCTGAGGCGAGAGCTGGAGAGCAGAATTGTCATGAGGGCTTTCTGGAGTAGAGGAGGATTACTGTAAGCAAAAAATTACATGCAGTGGCCCTGTTCTTTAATTGTTTTGATCTCTTTGCGAAGAAGACTTGCCATGTGTTTTGCCCCCTTTATGTCCATTTGCTATAGTAAAGTCAATTGTAATTGCCCAATATGGCAACCAGCACAGCATGGGTAGATTCTGAATGAATTAGGAGGCACAGCTATACGAACAGGAGTAGAGGCATGGAAAGCTGCATGTTTAAAGCTGCATGCAGCTTAGACTTCAGACCTCTTTCCATTGATGCTTTTTTTTACTTCATCTGATGCACTTTTACCAGTTTTGCAGATTTTCAAGATCAGACTGGGTAGAGCTCTGCGTGACCTTACCTGACTCCGCAGCAGACTCTACTTTGAGCAGGAGGTTGGGCATAGACTTCCTGAGGTCTATTCTGACCTGAGTTATACTATGATCCTACGATCCTACCTGTTGGTAGTGCCATTGTTACCTCCCTGGGAAAAACATCCCATTAAAAACAGGGCAGGCAGGGCCTTTCCTTTGCAGGATTTTCTTTTCTTGCCCTTGTTTGCTCTCCTTAACCTGCCTGTTGTTGGCTTCCTCATGTTTTTACTTGTTTTGGGTGCACCTAACTGAATGGCGTGAAGCAGAGTCACCTCAGGGATTCTGAAGGGACTCAGCTCTCAAAATTAGCGATCTTCCTCTATGACCTTCAAAGAGCTCTACAAAGGAGGAGAGCAGACTCCTTAATCTAAGGAACAGCATTTACCCAGTAAACGGGTATAAACCAGCAGGAAGGAAGTCAGCTGGAAATTAGCAGGAAATCCCTAGCAGTTAAGGTCAGTCTGTTTCTGAAACAGCTTTCCAGTGACATGACAGGGCAGACAGTTGAACTGTTCAAGTACGTTTGTGGTTCCTGTGATCAGGACTGAAGTGGACTATGTCCATGGTTTCCAAGCACCGTTACCACCACTTGCCTGAAGTCAGAGACTGGAGTTACCTAGTGTGGTGAGTTATGTTTCGGCCAGTACTCCTGTCTCCTGCTGCCAGCCCATAGCACTGTTCCCTGGAGCCGTGTGGCATCTAGAGAGTAAGTTGGGAGGTGTGGGGGAGAAAGTTGGGTTGAATATTTTCTATTATCAGGTCAAAGAGAAGCATCCCAAAGGAAGCACAGGAAATAAAGTTGTAGTAGGAGAGCAGAGGGATGGGAGCTCGGTTGAATTTGGGAGCTTGGACTGTTAGTTCCTTTAGTGTGTACACAACCCTTTGCTTTGAGCACTGTGCCCTCACTTTGACATGCTCCCTTCAGTGCACCAGTGCAAAGTTCTCACCCTGCCTTTGCACGTGGCATATGTGTGTACATGCATCTGTGTTTGGATTGAGTCCAAGCAGGCAAAGGCAGAGAAGTGTGCCAGAGCTGAGATAGCCTTCAAAGCTCAAATTGAAAAATGTTTGAATTCTCTGATTTTGGCTTGAACCAAAAAGCTCAGTTGTTCCCTTACAATCACCGACTGCTTGCTTCTTTTTTCAAATTCTACAGGTAGCAAAGGATGACCGAAGTGACATTGAGTCAAGCTCAGACGAAGAAGAAACAGTACCTCGTTCAAAGACCCCGCACAGCACTATCACCACTAATGGGACCGGCGGTGCCAATGGGACAAACGGGTATCTTACTGGTGGCACTTGCTCAGAGGAGCATTAATCCTTGAGTTCAATCATGAGACATGAACAGAATGAACTGTTTGCTACTGGAAGTAAATTACAAGTTGTGAATGCGGTTTCTTCATATATCTCAGCATCAGAAAAAATTAGGAGTATCAAAGCATTCTGATAGTGCACTGCCATATTTCCTGTCTGTGAATGAAGACAACACACCATTCTGTATACGTAGGCATGCTGTATGTGTATGTAACTGACACAATGGGAGCAGTATTTTCACTTGTACTGTCTTTGAAATATTATTTATTTTGTATTCTTTTGGGAACTTCTGGACAAAAGGGAATATCCATTCTCAAACTTTATCTCTTGGGATTCTCAGTGATGGAGAGCATCACGCTCAGATCTCTTCTGTCCATCCCTGTTGCTTTTGCTGAGTCTGCTATAAGTAATAGTTGCTTGATTTGTTACTTACAGTAAGATAGAACATAGCTTTATAGATTCTAGATCTGCTTCAGGTATTTTTGCTATCTTTGTGTTTTAAAGTGCTAGTTTTGAAATTGCCTATCAAATCACAGTGGCCGTTCCTCCCACCTGAAGTTTTAAAACACTGGATTGATATTTTAAATAGTAGGTAATCTGGTCAATTAGCAATTTGGGAAAAAAAACTGTGGTAATTGTGGGATATTATTTTAGCATAATTTAAAATTCAATTTGGTGGTTAATTGCATTAGAAGTAGACTTGGTTGGTTGTGCAAATACCCAAAAGCATTGATGTCGACTGTTAAGATAAAGTCATTCTCACTTTTTTTTTTTTTGCCTTGCAATTTTTGGTCTCTACAGATTCTAGCTTTTTGCAGAGATTCCATGTTGAAAGGTGTTTGTTCAAGTGCACCATTGTGAATCCAGACCTCACTCCTGAAACTGTTCTTACACGTTCAGATGGATGAGAGCAGGGGTGTAATGGAAAAAACAGCAGATGAAAAGTTCATTGCTTCCTCAGACACAGTTCAGTCTAGGTATCGTTCTTATAATTATTGCCACTTTTTTAGTAGGCTGAAGAGAGAGAAGACAGAATGTCATACATTACTAGTAGTAGTTTATTTTAAATACATGAAAACTTGAGCAAAATTCATTTAACATAATTCACAGCAAACTTTGAACACTCAGCAGTATTTCATCACCTCTAGAAATAAAATTAAGGGCGGTTATAAAATAATTTTGCACTCCTTTTTCATCCAAGATTTACAAACTGTGTCCCAAAGAAGACAAAGTAACACCGAAAAGAAACATTTTTTTTAACATTATATACACACTCCTTCCAGTCTCTAGATCAAAGTTTGATGTAGAATGCTAAGGATCATACAACTCTTGCAGAAATCAAAGTTTGATGTAGAACGCTAAGGATCATACAACTCTTGCAGGACACTTTTCTGTGATATGTGACAGCAGTGCCAAAAGTAGGCGAGGTTCTTGGGTAACAGACTCTATGCAACCTACTGTTCAACAGTATTGTGTATGTGCACACAGAACCAATGCTTGTAGACCAAAGACTTATATATATTAAAAAAAAAAAGAAGAAAAAAAAAAGATTAAAAAAAAAAGGAAGGAACAAACCAGGAAAAAAAATGTAAGTGTGTCTTCTATATACAAAGGGATTGGAGTGCCGTGTTCAGCTGGAACTCTAAGCCAGGAAATATTTCTGATTCCTTCCACCTATGCAAATAGCAAAATATAGATAGTTTCTGATGCCATAAAACATGTTTAAAGGCTCTATTTTATACAGACTCCATTGAAGAAAGCTGTGTTGCCACTTCTTTCTTTTGAAAAACTGAGATTTGTCCTATTCTACTGATCAGTCTTGAAAACTTCTGAAACCTTTATTATCCATAGGGACCGTTGTGTGTTAGCAAAAAATATGCTAAAAGTAGGGGCAGAATGGCATGAATGAAAATAGTACCTCCACTTAGTAGACCATAAAGGTAAGAAAACTGAAAAATTGTAAATCGTAGAAGAGCTGTTTGTTTTACTACCCACAGAGCATCTTTTGAAGAAGCCAGGTAACCTTGTAATTCAGCAGCTGCATAGCTTATATGTCCATGAATATATCTGAGGGAGCAAGGGAGTCTTATTTAAATCTCCTTCTCCCCCAAAAGCTTCTCTGCCTCTAATTTTTCTCATCTGTCTCCTGTGCCTCTGATTTCATACAGTTATCTACAGGGCAGGTTATACATGTGAAAATACACTGATTGCAATAGAAAGTATCCCATCCACAGTATTTGAAGTGGCAGTTGTTTAATAATTGCTGTCAAGACGATACCAAGATTTTAAAACAAAACTGTCCTGGGATATATTGAACGAACATTATAATTTCTGAAATCTGACCTGCTAAGATGGTCATTGAGAATAACAGTTTAAATACGCCTCTTTCATGGTGTTGATTACTACCTCCGCTGGACCATTTCCCTTCTGCAAAGATGGTTACAAAAATGGCATTCTGGCAAAATATTTGGTCTTACATGGGGACAGAATGTTGCTCTGAACTATAAATGTACACAACATACACAACATATAATAGTACTGTAATGTTGATACCAGAACAGATAGCAGTTCCCAAAAACAACCCCTGTGCAAGAGGCAGGAGACCTTTGATCCTTATTGCTCCTCCCCAGCTGTGCCATATAGTGTTGATTCAGATGTACAGTCAAGGCTACAACCCTTGAGATGATTAACCATCACTATGCTTTTAGTGTACCCCCGCTGTTAAATAATGCAACTTGGATTGAAACTCTTCCTTTGAAGTTTAAATTCAGTTGCATCTATGATGCGCTAAAGCATGTACATAGTTACCGTGGTTCAGCTGACGCCCAGTGACTTACTTATCTTGTATAAATCTGGCTTTTTGCAGTCCGTTCCTAGCAGCCTAGAATAAACTTAATACAGATTATGTCTGGAAAATAGGCAAGATGAGAGATTCAAATGACACATTTGCGGAAATGGGATAAGACTAAGGAAGCATTGAGAACTTCACTAAACTTTCAAGCTACAATTTTTTTATGGAAATTAAAAATTGACACAATTTTTTCTGTCTTTAGTGGGAAGGACCAAGTGTTCTAGTGATCATACTTGGCAGCATGTTTTCATTCATTGCTTTAACCAATGGATGTCAAAACTTTGGCTTCATCTTCCACTCTGCAGAGAGGATGTCATGCAACTATTTCCTTTTTCATTTGAATTTGTTTGCTTCTCTGCTGAAGAGCTTTGCAAGGGGCTTTTGGAGGCCATCAAATATTTAGAGAATAATCACACACATTCCAGAAAATGGATTGAAATGATTCGCATGGCTCATGGTAAATGCGAGATCTTAAAAGGTTCTGTATATTCGTACCTTTTGTAGAATTGTCATTTTAGTCATTTTAGAAATAAGGGTTTGTACTCTATAACCTATTTGTCTTCAACTTCTATGCTCCCTTTTTATAGTACAGTACACAACACAGTGGTTGAGATGTTGAAGTAGAAAAATGAGGAAATTATATGTAGAGTTTATTAGTAAATAATAAGAACTTGTCTTTTCTCTCTAGCGAGCCCAGAATATAGTAAAATAAGATTCAGGTTTCCTTTTGTTTACTGTTTTCCATATTGGCATATTTTGTACCAAAAGAAAAATATATGGTGGGGGTTTTTTCATAAAAACCTAAAAACAAACATTGCAGAATATGGTAGAAATATCTGATCAAACAAGGGTGGACGTTGGAATCTTTTGGATCTTGATCAATGTTAAATAATTCTAAAATACCAAAGTGTCCCATGCTGTTTCCTTGTTGCCATTTTGTAGTTTTTTCTATGTGCTATTTATTTAATGATTCCAGCAGAATGGGAACAGGTGTCGCAGCTTCAGATGCTCCTGTTTCAGCCTATGACCATTCTGTGTGATTGCCAATGCCAAATCCTTTTTCTGAGACCCAAGTACATGCACTAAAGCTTTGCTTACAGTGAAGTGATTCTTGTCTTAAATCTGTATCTGTTTCGAGTGAAAACTACTTTGTGGTTCTGAACGGGACACAACAGCGAAAGCTGTTACCCTGAGCAAATGTCAATGATGATCAACATGGGTTGATTTAGACACTACGTGTGTTCTACGCAGAGTATTCTAGTAGGAAGCCTAATGCCTGTTTCATTCATCTTCTCATTACTGCAGCCTTCTGTATTCTCAGAGAAATATGGGCTACCATTGGTTTTCTACAGTTGATGCTTTGGTATTTTTTTAATCTCTTTGCTACAACTCATTTTTGTACGTCTCCTATTGTCTACTTCTTGTGACATTTGTGTGAGAGGAGCTACTGAATACTTTTTACCCTTCCTGTAATGTAGACCCTATTAGGCCTAACTTCAGTGTTCTGCAAACTACAGTTGCCTTTAAACCATAAAGCAAAACCAGTTTGTATTACTTGTTTTGACTGGTTTTGATTTGGAACAGGGACCTAATGGGAACTTCAGTAAGACAACCTTATATTTTTTTTCTTTTCTTTTTAAAAAGCACTAGTGGAAGTTTGGAAAAGTGGCGTACATTTTAAATTGTAAAGATTTCTGATTGTAGTTGCAATGAAAACACAGTGTTTGAGTGTGTCTGTACAGAATTCTCAGTCTTTGAATTTGCTTTAAATTAAAAAACAGGAGGAAATACTATGAAATGATGTTTTGGAGCCATGTCAATGATCACATATGTCAGACAAAAGACCAAAATGATTGTCTTACATGACCTAAAATTATCTGTGCCACAAAACACATTTTCTGGCTTCTGTTGAGCTTCAGCTTCTCGCAGTCCCAGAGTTTAACTTTTATACACGAGCTCTTATACCATACTGTGCATGTTGACTACCTGTTACAAGTCAGGGTGAGGCAGATGACACGATTTCACCTGTGTTTTCATGACAATCCTGTGCTTGAGCAACTCTTTCAGAAATGCAGTGATGTGTAGGAACTCCACTGTCCCAGACACGGTGATGTGCTAGCTAGAAGTCCTTACATGTATAGCTGTTGTGTAGAACTTTGGGAGTTATTTTGTGTTTAACTCAGTTGGTTTTGGGTTTTTTTAATATGGAAAATAATTATTCCTCATAAAATCTCTGGAACCAATCAGTATTGTGGGCTATTTTAATTTGGAGACACTTTCATAATAAATATAAGTATTAGGAATGTAGTGTCGGTTTTCTTCTCTTTTCTGTGAAATGCAAACAATGTTTTCCTTTGTTTTGGCTCAAAGATTGTTATCCAAACTGCAGACTCCAGCATTTTTAGAGCAGATCCTACTATGTCTTTGCTGAGTTCGTCACTGCATTAATTTATGTTATTTCTTGTATGAAACTGTTTGTAACAGTAAGTGTTAGAAGGACAAGTTCTCTCTATACAAATTAAAATATTTTTATTAAAGACATTTTGCTAGGATTTGCATGTTAATAATTTCTGAGTGTCCAGCTGGACCCATTTTGGAAAAGCTGTCTTTTTGAAGTCTAGGTCAGAGTTTCTTAAAAGTAGATGTTCATTCCGATGTTTCGGACTAAACTGTCAGTCAGCAAAGCACCACCTACTAACCGCTTCCGGAAAGTGAGAGGAGAGGGTCGCTTGTACACTGGTTCTCCTGAGAAAAAGCTGCAGCTCTTGATTTTGCCAAGGAAGCTGCATCTTTCAGACCTCTACCAGACAGAGTAGACCAAATCTGCGTGCTTATTTATGATAGGATTCTGTGTTTTTTCACTACTGTCAAAGGAAGAGGGGTAAAGGGTTTTGCTTTTTATTTTTAAACAAGGAGCGATCTATGTGTAGCAATGCACTGAGCTGGAATTGCTTTCATACACTCACCGAAGTAAAGCCTGCAAAATAACTTTGTCAGGCAGGCTCTGGTGCAGCGTTAAAAGAAGATGAGGAAGTACTTAAAAATGGAATGCATGAAAACATTCTTACAACTTCAGCAGAAAATTGAGGCAACAGTTCTTATAACACAAATACTAGTTATATAGGAATCTCCACACATCAGTTGAAGTTTTGCCTCTGGAAGAGAAGTAAGCCTGGGGATTGGCATTGTGTTTAAAGAACTAATTACTATAGTTGTTAATATGTCTCCATGGTAATATATATAGAGAATCTTGTAGTGCATTTAATATGGCATTTAAATTCTTGTTTATTGAAGAGATTTATGAAGTGATTTAATTATGTGGGAATTTGTCCAGTTGTATGTATGTTTTTTGCTTCCTATTCCACGTATACCCCTCAACTTACATAGCACAAGGGAGAGCCACTGTGTACAGAAAATGGCTCAGGATAATGTGAAAAAGAGCAAAAATTTTGATGTACTGCCTTTAAGTCTGTAAAGGTCCTTCTGTACAAGAAACACAGTGGTTCTCGGACAAAGACGACAGGAGGTCTGTGCTGCTTTAGAAGAGCTAAAAGCTGGTGACACAGTCTCCTGTGGTACAGAAGGTGAGTGGAAGGAATCCAAATGTGTAACTGTGCCGGATGGGCAAATTGCCGCATGACTCGGTAGCTCCATGCTGTGATGGACAGAGGCTGGGAGCTTGTGTGGAGGGATTCCCGCTCCATGCTGGTAGTGCCGGCTCCGCTAGTGTGGGTGGAAGGTTGCTGTTTCCCCAACTTATGCTGGTTTGTTGGTCCTCTTTGTGCTCTGTTCTGCAGGATGCTAGTCCTGCCCCTTGACAGATTTTACACTGCGTACCCTTGTGAGTGGGTTACCTTCTTAATTACCTTCTGGATTTCACAGAGCAGGATGCCAATTTGTGCTCAGGTATTAGAGGGGTCCAGGATGGTTGTCATGTGATCGTCACAGGCTGTTTTCCACAGAGTTCCCATCTTGGGGAATTTTAATATTGTGTTCACATTTTGAAAAGTATGAGAGATACCAAATGAACACCGGTACATGTAATAGGTATGAAGCTGGAATGCACGCTGAGCAAACTTGCATATCCACGCTTCTCACTGGTGACTGCTCTCCCCCTTGGACTGTAAAATCCGGAGATCACAGCTCTGTGAAAAGTTAATTCCAATAATCCAAAACCTATTTGTGCAAAGCAAACGAATAAAACAATAACTATGTATTAACTAGGCAGAATAATGGTGTACCTAAGGCACGTGCCGTGCCAGGCCTAACTCTGCAGAGCTCTGCCAGTGGAAGACAACAGTGCCCACTGGAGGCCTCTCCACCATGCAGTGGAGCGGGGAGCAAGGGTAAGGCTCATAACGCCTTCCATCTTGTGCCTTAGGAGGCGGCTTTATCGCTATAGGATAAAACACACTTGAGGAAAGTGTTTTATACCTATCTTCTTCAGCCCTGAGTCTGCCAAGCTATTGATGATTCTTGTAGAGGGATTGCTTAAATGCAGAGTTGTGTGCAACACTGAGGTGTTTTTAAGGTTCTGACTTTCAAATGTAACTGTTTAGATGTGACACAGAACCATTAGCTTTTGGTCACTGGAAAGTGCAATATAAAATCAAGTATTACAAGATAGTTCAGTATGACCAACTTGTAATGTTAGTGCTATAGTTCACTAATTAGATGAAAAGATAAGGTACTTTATAAAGCTACTTGCTGGCAAGATATATTTACATTCCCAAATTAATACCCTCTCCTAAACATCTGAAAAACACTATTGAAGCTCTGATATTTTTTAAACGCTTCCAAGTGTAAGGTCCTCTCCCTAGAAAATACTATGCAGCTGATTTTTATTCATTCCAAAATAGGACCGAGTAAGACTCCCCCTGTAAATCGCATGACAGTAGCATTTTTTTGCCGTATTTAGGCAACTTTTGCAATATTTTCACATGAAAAAAGAATCCTGAAATTTGGAGGTGAGATGTGATCCTTCCTTAAATAAAATTCCATCAGCTCCCTCCTGTATCAACCTAACTAGCAACTTTCTGTCCTGTTTCTGGGCTCATTTTAAAGATAACCTCCCCTTTTAACTCCCAGTATTAGTAATTTTAATTTACTGTTGCTCTCCCAAGGTATCTTTGAAACAGCTGCTTCCTACCGGAAAGGCTTGCTATGTTACAGTTTTATTTGCATAGTGTCGCATCTAATTTTAATTCAAACTTAATTCAGCCAAAGCATTTAGGTGTTACTGTATCTCATTTTTATATGTGGCTTCTCACTGAACAATCTCCAGGTGAGATCGGTGCCCATCACTGTTATTATATGGGACAACCGAATCCACATGCCAGCTTCAGAAAAGGATTTCCACGTTAGTAGTCTAGATTACTTAAAACGTAGGTCCAACATCTGGTACTTCAGCAACGTTGAGGAAGCGATGACCCAAGTTGTGGTACCCCCCGGACCGGGTGGATGTAAAAAGCACTCAGAACTTCACATGAAGTTATTTAAATAGGTGCTCCCCTTTCATAGCAATTTCCTACTAATTGAATCCATTTTTCAAATAAATTAATTTTGTCAAATAAAGAGTATGCGAACATTGAGATTGCTCATACTTAGGTTTTGATATTCTGTGCTACTCTTGGAACTAGTCCAAGCATCCAGCACAAAATGAGCTGTTTGGCATGGGAGAATTCTTATGTAAGAACTCGATCTGTAAGATTTGACAGGTAACTACTATAAAATTCTAACTATATTATTTGGAAGAGGAAAAATGGATTGCTAACAGTGACATCAGCTGCCATCTGGATAGTATTAATGCACAATCAAAAGCAAGATTGGATGCAAATTTTTAATGCTTGCTCTGCACCAAACAATGTAGTTGAGAAATGATAGTTGAGGGAATCTTCAGCAGGAGCAGCTGAGGAAAGTCAATTTACATTGACTGTAAATTTGGTGTTTTGATTCATTGCGATGCCATTAGCAGAGCACTTAGTAAAGGTGGTCCCTACTGTAATACAGTCCCAAGCAGACTGTCAGAATTACGGACTAACATTAGAGAAGGCTGGAGCCTAAAATGACAGCTAGTTGCTGCAGAGTTGCAGATGACAGCGTTGAGGGTTGCATGTCAGAAGAGGTTTTCCCTCTTTCCTTTAGAAACACGATTTTATCAGATGGCTTGTCTGCTTTTGCACTAAGTATGGGAAAATACAGACCAGTAAGTCATGCTGATACTGACGACTAATGTTAAAAGAATACAATTACCAATTTGCTGCATTGTCTTTCCATTAATGGGGCTGCGTCAGACATGGAGTTAAACAAGCAAGTTTATCTCATTAGCTTCATTTGGAAAGTTAAGTATTAGTTATTTGCCTGTTTTTATTTTTAACCTACGAGGTAAGTATTTACTTGAATGTGCTTTAAGTTAGACAACTAGTACGCCACCCGTGAGGCCACCCTTCTATCACTTCTCGCTTAGCCAAAAAGTTAATGTATGCAGTCTGCTCTTAAATGGCTGGAATCCTTAATAATAATTGCCATCAGTGTAAAGTAAGTGTAGCATGCTTCTAAATCAAAATGATGATGTATAGTTGGTGTTCGTTCAACAGACACATTTCTCTGCCAAGCCAGTTATTCCAGCTGAAGCTCTGGTGCAGAAGATACTGGATAGTAAAGAACTGAGCCCACGATCCAGTAGCCAGTGCAAAAGAATTCACTGAGGCAAGTCAGTCAAAAAGCATGTTTCCATTTAGAGAGTTATCCATCAAACAGACGCAAAACAGATGAGTCAATAGCAATTAGCATTGTTAAACATGCTGTGACTGAAGAGGAAAGAAATCAAATTAACACTAATTGTATCTTCTTTCAATTCATCATTTCAGTGCATAGCCACTTTAAATATAAGGTCGTATAAAAAACCACTACACTCTTGCATGATTAAACACTATTTTTGGCAGTCTGTCAGTCACCCTAACAACTTTTGAACCCATTGCTCAATTAGTCCAAATCTGAAAAGGAGATTGTGTTGCAGCTATCGCTGTTCCTACAGTGTACTAAAAATCGGCAGCCGGAAAAGGAGAGGACCGCAACGCAACGCTCCGCGCTGGAGGAAGGGCAGGCAGGGTGCAGCCGTTGTCCTGCGGCGCCGGCAGCAGCCAAGCCCGGGCTGCCGGAGCGTGACTGGGGAGCGGCGCTGGCTTTCCTCCACGAGGGAGCCCGTGCAGCAGAGCTGGGGTATTGCAGCGAGGAGAATGGCACCGTTTAAGGACAAAACCACAGATCTGTAGGAAATCAGGCTTCATTACCTCTGCTTCTGCTGGAACAACTTGTTTATAAGCCCAAGATTCTAAAGGGTTCTTTGTGTATAATTGTTGGAGCGATTAGGGATAATAAGGACAAAAAGAATGGAGTCTCACTGTCTGGCAATCAGAGCCATTCCCCCCAACCTTTCAGGCATACAATCCTATTCAGCAGTAAAGCCTGATATAATTGGATTGCAACTATTGCTTTCAAAAAGGTAAGAGTATTACCATAATTATTTAGTATGGTTTATTCATACAGTTAAAAAAGGTACTGTAACCTGCCTGTGGGGCTAAGTGATTTATGTGTGCGTATGTTTGTTATGTTGGGTTCAGCAGGGCTTTTAAAAAGTTATAAATCACTCACAAATGAGTTCACAGTGATTTTAGAGTTATAATGACAGGACTAATTTAGACAGTATCAAGGTAATGGATAAATTCACAAAGTTGATTGAAGCATTAGAGAAGACTGTAAGTAATATAACACAATTGGAATCAAGTGTAGCCATTACTTGTTTGTTTGCTTTTTAAAATACGTCTAGCAACATCCAAGAGGGTTTATGAAAAATGTCAACAAACTCAGCTTAACCACCTCCACTCTTGGTTGAGTAGGTGTGTAATAAAACTGTTCTGTTAGCCAGAAAGACTCTTACAGTAATTCAATTTCTTTTCAAATCTGACCTCCAGCTAGCATACAAACAACAATTGTGATTAAATGCATTTAGTACATATGTTATTGTTTAATATTATTTTGCCTTCCCAACAGTGCTTAAATTCACTGTGTATTTCCAATATCTAATAAATTCAACACATTTTTTCCAGATTTTTACATTATATTACTAGATAAATTTGATGAGGTGCTGAGCACCAGTACCATCAGCAGTTTTCTATATGGTCAGCATTAGCTGATGGCCCACACATTTCAGGCTTGAGCCTTGGTAGCTAAGTACAGGTCAGCAGTTTGAAAGGGAAATCAATGTTCAGGGTTGGGCAAACTGATTTATGAAAAAGAAAAGACTTCACTGACCTTCACTAAAATCTATGTCTGCCTGAAGATAAACCTGATCCTGCTAATAGATGGAGTACTAGCACCAGCTGGAGGGGTTGTGTGTCATAGTCCCTAAGCTGCATACTGCTTTTGAGCCCAAGAGCTTTCCCATATGCTCTTTGGGGCATTTCAGTCTGTATTTGTATGCTACCCAGTATACTGGGGTTCCAATAACTGTGTCTGTTGGTTCAGTATATAGTATTAGCCTAGTTGTCTTTACTATTATTGGGTATCGCTGTATTGTGCAGCTTCGTAACAAACAGAAAATTCCAAATTGCCACAGATCCAGGTATGTGAAATTCTGTAAGCGCTAAGTGCATTTGATAAAGGCACAAAGGTTTTAAGACAGATCTTCTGCTAGCATAAAGGCTGTTTCAGGGATGTCGCAAGCCAGTTTTACTTCATACTTTATAATAAGCAAAGAAACAAATCTATTGTGTACGCTTTCCTAGCTTTTACCTGCTTTTGGAATGCCTGGCTCTGTTTTAGAGGAAGTAAAATCTGCATCTGATTTACCTTGGCAAATAAAAGCAGGTTCATTATTCAAACTCCAAAAGGAGCTGTAAAGGTTTAAATTACACAAAATAAACATTTCAAACTTTACTTCTTGCTTTAGGTGTATGCACAGAGCATTTACAATGAAGCACATCATCTTTTCTAGCAAATAATTCTAGGAATGTAAATTCCAGTGCAGTGGTTGTCATATATTTTATGTTCTGTGCATAGCAATCTTGGCAAAGTGATTTTGTTAGAAGCAATAAACCAACTACTCATGCCTGGGATGAACATGAAAATGGCAGTAAGTCTGAGCATTTGTCTTTGTACTCAGAGCGCATTTCAATTTTTTTCTCCTGTGAAGATGATGATCAAATCAGATATGCTACAGAGTGCATCTGAGCAGTATGTATAGCCTTGATGAATAAACAGCTCCATTTGAAAACATGGAAACGAGGTGGCTGCCACTGCCTGTCTTTTTGCTTCCATACAAGAGCTGTAAAATATTTGGTGGAGCATCCAGAAGTTCTTACTTTCCAGAGCAACTAAGAGTTGCTTGGCACAGCCAGGTGAAGGACAGGAGTATGCTCCAAAATGAATACAGTCATTCTGGATACAGGGGCGATGCCAGTGGTGAGAAGCCAGAAGGGATAGGGTTTCTAACATGGAAGGTGAAGGCTTCTGTATGAGGAAGAGAAGAGATACCAACAAAGTGGGGTCATACAGCAGTTGTAGCTCCTGGGAGAGAAGATAGAAATGGGAAGTGCAGAGCTGGCGGAATGCATTTTTTTTAACTCCTGGCTAGTTTATTGACCTACATAAAAGTGCCTACAGCATTTTAGTGGTAAAAGCAACTGATTGAAAGAAATACGTGCTATTTAAATATTCCTGTTAGCATGGTTGAAAAGGAGGCAAAATCTGCTAATGAACAACTAGATCCAGTACTTGAAGGCAGTCTCCCAGCCTATGCCTCTGTTTGTCCCATTGTCAGTACATGGGGTCTATGGACAGGGCAGAAATAGAGGATGTATTTCATTTGAGATGTCATTGTAGAAATGCCTAGTAATCTCTGCTGCCATTTTGTTCTAAAATTGTAATCAGTTGGCACCTTTACCATTCTTACTGCTCTTTTTTTGTGTATAGCTGGCTGTAGGACAAGAAAAAAAATCAATAGGGCATACCAAGGAAAATGATGCATTATTTAGAAAATAGCAAATTATGCCCTATAGGGAAGAAGAAATGGAAGGTTCTCTCTTTTTTGGAGCCAACATGTGCAAACATGGGTTACTGGTTTTTGTTAAGATGCACTTTAGCTGTCTCACAGAAGATTGAGCAGATAGTCTGTGCTGTATCCAGCAAGTTGTACTGTTCAGTTTAGACAAACCAAGTGATTTAAAATACGTTTCACATCACACTGGGCAATATTCTCAACTGTAGTAAGAATATCTTGTCAGCATCACCAGATTTAAAGATGCCTAAATGGCCAGGTTTACATATTAAGAAGCTGATGAAGGCATAGGAATAAGGGGGTGGGGTGGGGTGGTGGTGGTTTTTTCATTTTTTTGCCCAAGCATAAGATTATAGGTTGGGGCAAGAACAGTGAGTGCTGCTATAGTTACATTAGTAAACAGGAGGACCAACATCTGCACCAAATGCTGGTTTGGACCAGCTCTGGTCTGTCCTATGGACTACATAACATTACCAGCAGGAGCGCATTATATGTGCATCTCCCAGCTTAGTTGCCTTGCAGAAGGAATGCAGTTTGCATTTGAGATGTGAACCGAAGTGGTGAGGATCAGGAGATTCACTCCAAAAGTCCACGCCTGATACAAAATGAAATGCTGTATAAATTTAAAGACATTTAACTGAACTAGCATCTCGCAGGAAAGACAAGGGCTTCTGTTTACAGGTGCTTTGAGACAGGGAGTTATTTTAAATGAAGAATTTTCACTTCACAGAAAATATTCTGAAGTTTTGTTTTTATTGAAAAACAATTTGGAACACTCCTCAAAAAGGTATTCTAAAGGGTTATTTTCGTTATTTAGGAAATGCTAGAATTCTAAATACTTTTTCACCAGGTTTTCAGTATGTTGGATATTTTTACTCTACACTATATTTAATTTTTATGTACTTAGATATTTGTGTTTTGAGAGGGATCAGCACTAATTTTCGATTCAAGTGGTCTTTTAGTTCACTAGAATTTCCAGGACTGAATTTATTCAGATTTTATTTGAACTATGTTGTATTATCAAATAAAGAGTTTTCTTGTTGCAGCTGTCCATTTAAATATTTTGTGAAAAGGAAAAGGCTTTACAAATAAGATAGAAAAAGAATAGTTTTAATTAAAGGTGAGTACTGTGGCAGTAATAGTCTTGATAAGTTGCAAGATACATAGATGATATATCTGTAAGTACTGTATTTCATACTTTAATACATTATACTTCAGGCTTTGACATGTCTTAAGATTTCCAATGACCATGATAAATAGTCCTTCACTGCAACATGCTTTATGTAATAAAGCAAAATGACTAGTCTGTTCTAAACCATACCCAATAAAACACTAAGGCTGGTAATCTTTTGAGTGTTACTCATTCACTACTGCAGCTCAAGTTTCAGGCCAGCTTTTCTGCCAGCTGGGTGTTGCGGGAGCCAGGAACCTCTGGGCTACAGCAGGGCTCTATTTCAGGTCTCTAGGATTTCTGATCAAATCAATACAAAGTTCCCCCTTGCTCCTATGAAGAGCTTTATTCAAGAATAGCATGCACGTCAAACAGTTTTATTACTAAAAACAGAAATAGGCATTCAGACAAGAATCTGAAACAGGCAGTAAAACATACAGTTTAACAGACCAAAAGAAAAACGATTTACATGTATGAAAATGAGTGATAGCACTGGAGAGTACAAGACAGTAAAAATTAAGATAGTGACCTGTGACACAGGTCACTGAAGTAATTGCTAAGCTCCAGTGCATTATTTTGATAGGTTTCAGGCCTATTCCAACCACAAACAAACCTGAAAGACACTTCTATGCTTTTGGAAGAGAGACAAATTACAGAAAGTACTTTATTTTTTAATATCTTCCTGGGGTAGCTAAATAGAGATCATTACATCACTAAGCTACTTGCTACTGGATCAAGATTTACATGTCTGGAGACATTCAGTTAAGGATGTAGTTGATTATATTGTTGTTCAAAGAATCACCAAAAATGTCTCTAGATGACAGTGGACTAAAATGGTATTTTCCTTATTTTTCTTTATTTAGAAATTAGAGTAAGACATGGATAAATACATACTTTCACAATACAGGAAGGAAAGAAAAAAGTGCTCTACAGCCAGAGAGGGAGGTATAAGCTAGTTTTATGCAGACTATTTATACGATAAAGCAGTGAAAGCTTTTCTGATGTTGGCAACAAATGCAGAAAAGTTGTTAGTTTCTCTCACTTTGAGCTGGAACTCTGCTATACAGTCCAGAGGAGGAGTGCAGGAAGTCACTAAAATGACACGAATTTCCAAAAGATTAGACTACTACAAAAAAATTAAGTATTACTCTTTTTCCATGTTTATGAAATACAAATGTAGTTTGTTATCTTTGTATGTTTTAGCTTCACCCAGTATTATTTTTGAGTAACCTATTAAATAATTTTCTTTTAGCAAAGACAAAGCCTCAAAGAACACACAATTTTTTTTACTTCCAGACCTCCCGCTAAGTGCTGTGCTCCTGCTTGAATTGTTACAGCAGTTTACAGTAATCCATAGCCTGCTCAAAAACCGAAACACATTCCTAAACATTTTTGTTGCTCTGCAGGCAGGCAGACTGAAAACTGATGTAGCCCAGCATGTGATAAACTTTTAACTTCAGCACAGTTTAGATTTGAATTAGTAAAAACAGAAACCTATTCAGCCCATACCTAGAGGCATAGCAGAGCAACAGTAGCATCCAACTAGAAGCTACTCAGCACAGTACTCGAATTACCAGTGCTGTTTCTTCGTAACTGAAGTAAGATCCGTATTGCAAAAACAGCTTAAAGATCTGAAAGGTTGTACCCTTGCAGAAGCAGAATGCTGGATTTCAAGTTTTAATCTTTCTCCTATGTCACACAACTTTTTTTTTTCTGCCGTCTAGGCTTCTCAAACAGGTTGAAATATGCCTGTCAGCATGAACACTCACTCTAGCATAAAGGGAAGCAGCAACAAACTACAAACTGAAGCATTTATCTATGCCTGTTATCTCTCTCTTCTCTCCTGCTTTGCTCAGTAGGAAGTAAACAGCAACTGCACAAATGGGAGTGAAGATAAGCAGTTGTATTTTCATATAAATTAACAAGAGAAACTTCATTAAAAACAATATATTACCATCACAAGATTTTTCATTCAGAAATTGGAAGATAAAGGTTACAACTAAACTGTACTTTACACCTCTCCCCCTTTTTTCAAATAGGGGCATCAGATTCTCTCCTCATTGCTTAAGTATTAAAATTCACATACCTTCATAATCTCCCTGTTCATTTATGGAAAGGGTAAACACATATGGCTTGTCAGGATCTTTGTGGTCAATGTGTCTGAATATAAACTGTAATTGTTCATCTAAAGCAAACACAAACAGAATTAATTAACACCATTAACCTCTGCTGGAGAGTCACGATGACTAAAAATCACAGTATTAAGCTACAGTTTCACTTAATATTTTTAGAATACTTACAAGTTCAGTAAACCTGGTCTCTTTGAAAGACAAATGCATTTTAACATACCATATTCTGCCATTTGAGAGACAATCGTAATACCTGGGCTGGGGCAATTCTTCAGTTGTGTAAGGTAGTATGTTCTTCACTGCACAATCCAACATTAACCACATTGCATCACTGCACATGGAAACTATGGAAACGACAGAAACTTACTATGAATTCTGCGTATCTCCAGTCCAAGCCGCTCTTCAAACAATACTTTAGACTTGCATAGTCGTTCCACTCTCTCCTTAGTGGCTTTGTTTTTAGAAGATATTACTAGAATTTTAAAAGCAACCATAAATATCAAAGTAAAGGTAAAACAAGCACATAAAAAAATAGAACAGTAGAAAAGCCCATCAAGAGCAAGTGTTGAAAACAATTCCTCCTCTAATTAAGAAAATCTACTTCTTATCCTTTGCTTACTTACTTTCCTTTTTCTTCATCAACTCTTCTTTAAGCTCTTGGATGCTGTCAGTCAAGTCCTTCTTTTGATCCTCTTCTTGATTTAGGTTAGATTTTATTTCTGTCAAATGCTTTTGATTTTCTGGTATGCGTTGGCTCTGCTGGAGAATCTCTGAAATGAGGCAAGAAAATATGAACATATACAGTTGATTAATTAAGTCCCCGCTATTTAGTACTTATCTATATGTACTTATCAAATGAGATGACTCATTTGAATAAAATATAGTGAAACGTCTGCTATCTCAGCTGAAGATAGAAGTCAGCATAACTATACTAAGAGCATCAAATAAAAGCTTAAAGTGAAAGTTATTCAAAAAGAGAAACTAGTAAGTAGAGAGCTCCTCTGATACTTCAATCAGATGCAATTTGTTTCTGGTGCCAGAACTATATACATCCTCAAAGCAGGAGGATGGTGGATCTTGTCCACAAATAATTTGACAGAAAGCAAGGAATGGAAACACTGACTGACATTAGAGTTGCAATTATTCTTACCTAATATTCTGAAATTTAACTACAAAATTCAGAGAAGTTAATCCTAGACTGATAAGCACACTGTATTCTATTACTAATATGGAAGAGGCATAAGTAACCTCACAATATTTAACTTTACTAAGCAGTTTAATTTACTTTTCCTATTGCAGTCAGCAAGTTCTGGTACTTTGTTGGTTTAAATACTTAAGCACCAAAACCACTATACAGAAAACTTTTACCCCATCTTTATTTTTTTGCATCATCAATTAAGTTTTCCAACAAATTGCTTTTGACTTGCAATTTACATCCCATAACCAACCAATTATGTTTGGGTTTAATTCTGCCTTCATTCTGATGTTGTTATTTACCTTTTAAAATGGGAAGTTAAACATACATTCAGCTGTATTAAGTTAATTTTAGAAGTGTTAGACACAACAAATAAACACCATACTGTACCATTGCTATACTCCTGAATTTTATCGATCATCAGGTCCCCTTCTTTCAGCTTCTTGGACCATTTCTCTGTAATGGAAAGTTATTTCAGTTATCTGAACAAGTTTGATGGTAACTCGGAAAAAGTAGAGGTAAACAGGAACATGGAGCCTTTTTACCTGAAAGTGCATTTATGGACTCCTTGCATGAATCTCTCAGTGCTAAAGTCTGATTGATCTGTTCAGTGCCATAAATGTTTTTTAATTTGGTCCAAAACTCTTTCATTTCTCTTTCAAAGAGGATTATTTCATCTTCTGTCTTTATACTAGCCATAGTGCTGCAACAAACATGTAAGTGAATAAATACAGTGTCAGGACACACAAGACAATCGCAGCAGCTATTACTCACAATTACAGGATAAACCTTCAGAGCAGTTTTTAACCCCTTGGCTTGTTATTAAAACCTCTTCCCGTAAGTTGTTTTTGTTGTTACTGTTACTACAACAGGCAGTAACAGCGGGAGCTAGGTTTCTTCTGCTGCTCCACCAGCGATGGGTTACCTGCCTCAGGAGGAGGCCCGGCCCGGCCCTGCGCTGCGCTCACGACTGCCACGGTCCCGGCAGCCCCCAGCGGCACCTTCCTGCCGCCAGGCGCCCCCGCCCCTTCGCCGTCCTCCCGCGGGGCTCGCACGGAGTCGGAGCCCCCTCCCCAGGTTCGCAGCCCGGGCCGAGGGGCGTATGGGGAAGTTCCCCCCTTCTCCGCCCGACGAGATGTTCACGGCGGTGGTGCCTGCCGAGCCCCGCACGCAGCACCCCTGCCCGGGGGAGCGGGACGGGGCGAGTGGCGACACTCCGGGGCCACCCGCACCCACCAGCTTTCAAAGCGCCGCCGCCTTCCCGCCTCCCCAACGGCTGCTTTCTAACTGGGCACCGCCTCTCGCCCGCCTCGCAACAAGTGCACCGCTGATTGGCTGAGCCATCCTTCCTGCCGGGACTGGAGCCGCAGGGCGTGCTGGGAGCTGCCGGCGCTGTTGCTGCGGTAACGGTGCCCCTGGGACGAGGAGGAGCCGCCATGACGGGCAGGGCCGGGCCGGTTAAGACATTTTCTCAGGGCCCACTGAGGGGCGGCGGCTGTGCTGTCTGCAGCGCTGGGGAGCGGGGCCGGTGGGCCGCGGTGAAAAGCCTGACGCGGTTTGTGCGATTTACTGTTCCGTGCCGAATGAAACCGGGCTCGAACTGGGGAGCAGGCTAGCTCCCTTACGCCCCTCTGAAGCTAGAACTTGTTTCCAATGTCTGATTTAATCACGGAACATACTTGGGGTAACCTAGTCGTAAGTTTTGTGACACTCCTGAATTGCCTTTTAATTCCCCAAGCCTGAATTCTCTCATGAGTGTGGAGCTATTTACCTATCTTTATGATAGGTTAACCATAAAAAATTGCCTTTAATCTTTAAGGTAGATCTTTATGGTGACGTGCAGAGGGAATTGCAGTCCTTTTTGGTATGAACAAAACCACAATACAGCAGCCCTGCCTGTGCCCAGTCAAACACTTGTCATAAGCCTCTGTCATCGTGAATGTCCTTGCGACACTGCGCCTGATTTTTCTGCTCTGGATAAGCACTAGTTTGTGATCCCTGATACCAGCCTTCAGTTTATCATGGAAGCTACTTACTAATCATTTTGTTACCATAGCTAATGAATTTCTCCTAGCTTTAATTTAATTTACTTCAGTACTCTTTAGATGATCTCAGAATAATGTAAACTTAGTAAAGCTTTGAGGATTGCTGTCTGAAACCATTAATTACTCTTCACCCCCCCCACCAGACCCAAAGCAAAGTCTGAGCTGAGACCACCCACTATTAGTTGCATTATTCTTGTACAAACTGTTACTGCTGGTGGATAGCACTTCTACTCAACTGTATTTCTGTCTCATTTGACTCAGACACCTGTTCTCTAGATTTCACCGTTTCCTCAGCATTAGTCCTAAAACTAATTATTAGACCACTGTTTCTTATCTGCTTGAGACTTAAATGTACTGAAGTTGGGCTGGTTCAAGGATGATTACCTAGCCACATGTAAATTTGGGCATTATGGAGCCTATACCTTACGGCTCTTTTTAACTAGGGCCATTTGTCTCTTTTTCCCAATCAAATCTTAAACCTAGCTGAGTGAACGCTGCCAGTATAAAGTTTAAATGTTGCTCCCTTTGTTATGTGAGCTCTTCTGAATACACAATTTTCCCAGCCCCTGGAGTTTAGCAAATACAAGTTCAACTAATCTAAACAAATACTGAGTTCTAGCCCGTAATCTTTTGGTGGGTTCTTCAGCCTGGTCTCTTTTGAATCCTTTTATTAACATAGATAATAGGTTCATCCCACAGTAGCTGGCACTAGTCCGAAATGTTAGATATCTTTTTTCATCAGTGAAGTTTTTCTAGATTTCATTAGTCCTATTCCTTTGTTTTAGACTTTCACCAGCCAAAGACTAAATATAGCCTGTGACATTTACTAGCACAATCCATACCTTAATTGATCTTTTTTCTGACTGATTTGGAAGTCTTTTCTCCGAGTTTTCTAGAGACATGAACTTACAGTATAACCTATCCTCAACCTTACTTTCCCACTATGAACTCTCTCTACGATCAGCTTATCAACTGCATGTTTAAATGAAGCATGGTGATTTTAGCAGGTACTATTTTCTATTCAAACCGACAGCTCTTACCAACCACAAACAGAAATGTGGCCTCATGACCCAAACTGGCACAGGTCGTACACTTCTTAAATCCTCTGCTACGTCTGATTCAAGAGGCTCCACAGTCAGAAACCCTGGCACCTAACCTTACCGTAACTGTAGCCCAGACACTTGTTCTGAAATGTTTTTTTGTAAATGTCTGTCATATCAAGCCACAGGGTAGTCATGGGTGGAAAAAAGTTTCGACAGCGATTTACCCTATTTCGAGCACTGAGCTTTGCTGGAGACAATGTAATTGTATCACGTACCCCTTTTCTGCATTTGTCAGCTCTTCACGGGTGTCTTTGTAACCCTAGGGTACTTGGTTAAACTTAAGGTTCTGAGATGTACAATGAGAGCAGCAGGGTGACAGTTAACCTGCAATCAAACTGAAGGGCAGGCTATGGCCAACAAAGATCTGTTGCTTTATTTTATTGCTCAAAGTCCATACTGGGCTATTCCAGTGCTGGGTTAAGAGGTAGTTGAGAGCTATAGTTCAGGGTTGGAGAGCTACTGTAGCTTAGGTGGAACTTGCTAAGGGAACACAAAATTGAAGAGCTGGTGCTAATAAACAGACTCAGCTACTTCTCTCAGCACGTTCTAACCTCACTGCGCTGTGGTTGGCATGGGGCTAGTGTCAGGGATTAGACAATGCCAATAAATAAGGCAGTGATCTTATTGGAAAGGGAACAAAAAAAATGTAGTGGAGATTGTTGCCCTTATGGGTCCAGACTCCATTTCTGCTTGCAGTTTATGGAACTTGGAGGATTTTATTCACCATTAAACTCTAGGTTGCTTGTAATTTCTAAAAAGTAGCTGTTCATTCTTAAAATTATAATAACTAGAATTCCTTAGATGTGACTTTTTCAGGAACATGCCAGAATTGTATTCCATGCATTGTTTGTATCATTTACGCTGTTACACATACAAACACACAGAAATATAAGCAAGTATTAAGGTCTGGCAGTTGTTGTTATATTGCAAACACGAGGTTTGTTAGTTTCCTGTATGTGCATAGTTAACTTTATAGCAAGGAATAATGACAGTGTAGTAACTAGGAAAAATTAGAATAATAAGGTCACAGAACCAAGAGAAAGCAACTGGTTCACGTTAGCATTTGCTAAACCTCTACCGGTCAGTCCAGCCCTAAAGAAGCCTGACCTATACGAGGGCTGCCTGGGTCCAATGAGGAATGCTTGAGGGAATGAAACAGGGAAAGAAAGAGCGAGCTTCTTGAAAGATTCTTCTTTTCCTAAATCTAAAATTAAGATGTATCTTTTCAGTGTTCAATTTGGAAAATAGTCATACCTAAGAAAATAGCTGTCAGTTGTGGTACACAGTGTCTACTTGTGAACTTACTAGATTACTAGTTAATCCTTGTAGCTGGTCCAGTGCCAATGAAAACACTGATGTGAAAATTAATGTTATTGTTCAATTAACTAAGCATAATGTACCAGAAAGTTAGGCCCAGTACATAGGCCTCCATTAACAGTGTTTTAGAAAATGTTTGCTTTGAAGGCTTTTCCTTCCCTTGCAAACATTTGCTTAACAACATCTGATATCCGTTATGTAATATTTGCTCTAATATGTAGGTGTAAAGTAGCTGTAAACATTTTATCCTCCCTTCAGTGGATCATCAACATGATTCTTGTTTCTACATTATTTCCAAGAATATATAAAGTTTTGGATAGTTTCTGGTTTTATATGTCTTAGAAAATAAAATACGTCAAGAAAATATCAATAAATTAAAAATTCTTTATATGAACAAATAGCATTTTAAAGGTTTTTGCTTTGCACTAAGAACTCATTTGATCATGTGAAGGCCAAACCTTGGTTCTATAATATCAAAACAAGACAAAGCTTTGTTTTAAAAACTTAATTGCATACCCATTCTGACCATTTTGTACAGATCACTAGTTTTCCTCACAATTCCACGTACTAAAATACAGCAAGTAGTTTTATTTCGTATATTATCTCAAGTGACCTTGAAATACTATGTGCATTAGAGAAGCATTTTGTAGTGCTTTGCATAGAAAAGGAGGGGAAAAAAGCTTATTGAGGAAGTCTTTCTCCTTTGTTAGTTTAAACGAGTTATTACAGATAGTATTTCAAGACATGTGTTGCCATCTTTGCTCTACTGGTTACTAGAGCTAGGAAAGTCTTTAGTGTCTCAGACTTTTATAGGTTGCCGAATATCACAGGCAGGACGAGCGATGACTCGCATGTCAGCTGTTGATTGCCTCTTGGATGAAGCAGGATCATGAGTGCTTCCAGGCACAATGAGAACATCACCTGAACTGCCTCGCTCACAGAAACCTGTTTACCTGTTCCAAAAACTTTCTGCTTTCTGTTTTGTAGACTCTGGATTTGGTTTTGGTTTTTTAAACTTCTTTTATAAACATGACTCTTCTGGTGTGTCTAAGAGGTGGATGTAGGAGCTTCTGAAACAGTCAGAAAGAATGTAGGAGAAAATTAAAGCTTACTTATGTTTGCTGTTAGCTGTTAGTCTTCATTATGTCTAAGGTGCTTATCTTTCTATCTATCTAAGCAGAAAGATAATTAGCAGCATATGAATCAGTAGCAAAATCTTTAAAATGAAAATTAATATCAGGAGGCCTTTAGCATTTCTACTGAAAGAGATTACTTACTGAAACATTGCCAAGACATACCTTCAAACACTATATATTAACGAAGTTTCTGGAGAACCAAAGTGTGCCTGAGTGGTCTGAAGAAGAGTTCAGCCTGAGCAGATGCAGCACTATTCCAGTGGGTAACATGGGTGGGTGTTTTTATATTTATAAATAAAACAAACATGCAAAAAGTTATTGCAGTGGTCCTGCACATCCTGCGCCAGAGAGGCAATTTTTCTGATACTATTGAATAACTATGGTGGCATTAAAGAGGGACTGGGAGGTGATCTATTGTATTACTTGGTAGACTCTCCTGAGGACATTAAATTGTATCTAGATGGAAACTTACTTATTGCAAAATATTTTTCCTAATAGAACAATAGTTATTTAGACTCAACCTCCTTACAGTTGATAGTTTTAACTAAGTACTAGAAGCAAGATGGCTGTTACTCAGCCACTGACTGACTTGACATTTACACTCATGTTTAAAGCTAATTATTCTTTATAAACTAGACTGCAAAACAGAAGAAAACCTCAGATTCTCCACATTTTTGCATACTAAACCCAGACATGTATAAAAGAGTGGGGTTTATTGCTGTTGTTATTGTAAGTCCTACTTATCTTTAAAGGAGATATACTTTTGCAGCCAAAAAAAGGACATTTTCTCTAGTAATAAGGTATAAAAAGTTATTTGAGAGCGATGTTTCTAAACAAGTAAGTTCTTGGGAAAGAACTAGGAGAGGGAAAATTAGTTCCGTCAGTTAATTTATATGACAGTTCCCTTGCTGGACACCCTGAAAAGCTGTAAGCCATACAGCTTAGCAAGAAACAAACATCCCTAAATATTTGCAGCTAAAAAGCTAAGAAATATTTATTGTTGAAATATCCTGAAATTTTGGTTTTGTAAGGGCTTTGCTTGAAATCGGGTGATATGAATTTAAGTGAATAATTCAGTCAAGAATTCAATACAAAAAAAGTAGTAGTTATTCAGAAACAGTGCATTTTTATATCTCTTTAAGGTTTTCTACATAGCTCGATGCAACTGGTAGCAATAATAGGATTTATATCTGCTAAAAGTTTATAAAAGCAGACTATTAATAGCTAAAGTAAATGTGAGTAGCTAAAGTAAATGTGAGATTGTGTCAGGAAGAGAGGTCTTCTAAGTCCATTTAATTGTCATGCCTTATTTGTTGAATCTACTTAATGTTTCCACGTGACTTCCCTGACCACACATCATAAAGCCCTGTTAAGCCGTTAAGTCGCTTCTCAGCAAAAACAGTTAAGTAGTTCATAACTTTGTCTCCATAGCTTATATAGTTTAGCTTTAAGTGCCATGGAGAAAGCAGTAGGGAAGTGCACAGTGCATATATACAGCTGCTTTTGTTTTCTGATTTTCATTGTTTCAGATACATAGATAATCTTTAATAGAAGATATGAATATGAGAGCCTGATAGAGAACTGAAGTTTTCCTCTTGCTGCTCTGATGATATCAGATGATGGTATCATCAGGCTTTTGGTATCCATTTAATCTCTTGTGGAAGAAGGTTTCTCATGTAGCCACCTCACAAATGAACATAGTCTTTTCCTATGCTACAGTTATTAGTACTAATACTGATAAATCTGATGTGCTAATCCATTATTTGCTGTATAGTCTTAAAATCCTGCTATCTGGCAGAATCTCAGTTTCCTCTTGGCTATTCGCCCTGGAGAACCCGAGTGCTTCACTTGGGAATACTTCAGGGAAATACTCATAATCATCTGTTCCCAACCTTGCTCTGGTTTGCGAAGCAGGTCTTATTTCTGCTAGGCTGGGCAGCGAGAAGGGGGCTGCAGTAGGTCAGGCTTCAGCTCCTTTTGGCAGAGGTGTGTAGGACTTGCATCGTGTAAGCAATATGCGAGAATGGCGATACTGAATGAGATGACTCAGAGACTAAGCTTCATCTGCATTGTGCCCCAGATTAACATGGCCTCTTGTATGAAGGAAACAGTTGTTTTTCAGTGCTTTGAGAATATTGCTGCTTTAAAAATGAATCTAGAGCTCAACAGCATTGTTGATGTATGGATGCTGGTTGCATTTTCAGTGACTGAAAATGTGTTGTGCAAAGTATCAGACGCAGCCTGGTAGCCAATTTCTATTTCAAAGTGAAATGTACAGCTTTAATGACAGTTCTGCAAAGACCAATTATTTGTGTATTCTTTCTATCCTTTATACAGGCAACATTTAATGAAGTATACACATTACTAATGTCCATCCTGCAGAGAAATGAACTGTGAAAAAATTCAAGCAAACATGTTCCAACTGTTCATACAAAGGATTGCGTAAGTCACGCATTGTGTTTCGACAAAACTTTCCCCACAATTTGCTGCTGCTCAGCATGTACTTCACTTAGTTTCCTCCAATTAAAATTTGCAAACAGAAAAGCTTTCCAGTGCTAACAGCCTCATGTGCTTTCCTGGAGATTTGGAGCCACGTGTTCCAGGAATGGCTGGGTACACCACGCCGATACAATATAAAGGCAACGTCAATCACCTTCTCTCACTTTTTAATAGCTCCCTTCCATGGTTCTCATCCTCTATCACTAGAACCTTAAGATTAAAGGAACTTTACTATATTTCAAGTACTGTTTAATCCATTAAGATGGATCTCCTTCATAGCAATGGCGTGCTTATCATTCAGCATTTACAGAGGGACTACAGGGCTTACCAGGATTTCCTTCATTTTATGTCACATGTTGGAGATCCCCGGAATATATTCTCAATTTATTTTCCTCTTTGGTTTCAGCTCAACCAAGTGGTTGGTACTAAAATGATATGGGTGGCAGTCATTGGTGATTGGTTCAACCTCATATTTAAATGGTAAGAAGTTGGATTTATTTTACAATTTGGTATTTTTAATGATGGTTACTATATGTGCCTCAAGTTTAGAAGACCTTCTGTGAATAATGTACTACTAGACTTTCCCCTGTAATTATAAAACAGGAATTCACAATGAAGATATTTAAGATATGTTGAAATAACATTTTGATAAGACAAGAAGAACCTGTAGAACTATTATAGAATAGTTTTGGCAGTATAGCTCTTCATATTCCTTGTAAAATTATTTATCATGCTTTGCTGAGGCCTTCTTACATAAAAATCTTTTTATTGCATTTCTGCTTCTTTTTTTTTTTTTTTTTGTCAGGATTTTATTTGGCCATCGCCCATACTGGTGGGTGCAAGAAACAATGATTTATCCCAATCAGTCAAGCCCATGCCTTGAACAGTTTCCTATAACATGTGAAACTGGACCAGGTAAGAAATGTTGGAGATTACATTGGTACATTTAATAGAGGTGGCGGCTTTTTGGGGGGAGAGGATGTGACTTATGAAGGTCTTACATGATACACAAATCTCAGAGCTCATGTTTAAAATAGCACCAAAACACAGGAAAAGAAAATGGAAGAAATAAAATGTGATAGGTATTTGATTGCTGTATCACAAGAATGTTTACTTCATTGCCTTTAAACAGTGCAAGGGAGGGGGATTTGCTTTAAAAATAACTCCTACTAGAATGAACCAGTGTATTGGAAAGGAAGTTTCACAAAACTTATGTCATAGGTTCAGAAAGAGTAATACACCTGCTTTGTGAGGTCACTTTTAGGAACAGTTGCAGTGCCAATGACATCACTTGGGGAGAGAAATTCCACGTTGTTTAAGAGTGTTCCAAAACAGAGCAGGGGGCTGTTGAGTTTGAGGGCTTGTGCAGTATTGAAAGAATTACTCAAACCACAAAAACTAGTAGGTGATTCAGTGTAAATAACGATAGTATCAACAATCGATCATGTAATGTATCACAAGTGGAAAATGAAACCACTCTTCCCAGAACGAGACACTGGCACTGAATGTGTGTGGGTGGGTGGGTGTACAAATATATGGGAAAAAAAATCTTTAAAAAAATGTACCTTTCCAATGTATTTTCATTTTTTTATATCTCAGTGTCTTCTCTGTGCAACTCAAATGCAATTACTGCTGAAGTTAAGTGAGCTTATGCAACCCTGATATGTGAAATAAGCTAAACTCGCTTGGAGCTAACTGACTGAATTTAGTTTAATTCATTGTACAAGAAAATATTGACTGTGGAAATGAAAGTACTTTGCGCCTCGTCAATGCCACTGCAAGTTTTTAAGTGGTTTGCAGAGCTGTATTTCGTTAACAATATTCTGCATTATATCCCATTGTAATTTTGAACAAGAAGCTTAAGCCCTTGTATCTGGCAGGGTTTAATAATGCCTGGTCTATATGTGATCTGCAGTCTATTTCAAGTGAACTCATTTGGGACCTAACCCAAAGTATTAAGGTCCTTCAGGTCTTTTCAAAAGGCTTCAGAACTGAGCCCATTCAGCACCATGCAATTCCAAGCCCTGGCTAAGGAATAGTCAGAGTGTTTCATTTTCCAGAGGGACCTGGACAAGCTCGAGAAGAGGGCCCTTGTGAACCTCATGAGGTTCAACAAGGCCGAGTGCAGGGTCCTGCACCTGGGTTGGGACAACCCCCAGTATCAATACAGGCTGGGGGACGAAGGGATTGAGAGCAGCCCTGCCAAGAAGGACTTGAGGGTACTGGTGGATGAAAAGTTGGACATGAGTTGACAATGTGGGCTTGCAACCCAGAAGGCCAACAGTATCCTGGGCTGCATTAAGAGAAGTGTGGCCAGCCGGTCGAGGAAGGTGATCCTGCCCCTCTACTCTGCTCTGGTGAGACCCCACCTGCAGTACTGCATCCAGCTCTGGAACCCTCAGCACAAGACAGACATGGACTTGTTGGAGTGGGTCCAGAGGAGGGCCACAAAAATGATCAGGGGGATGGAACGCCTCTCCTATGAAGAAAGGCTGAGAGAGTTGGGGTTGTTCAGCCTGGAGAAGAGAAGGCTTCGGGGAGACCTTATTTCAGCCTTTCAGTACTTAAAGGGGGCTTATAAGAAAGATGGGGACAAACTTTTTAGCAGGGCCTGTTGCAACAGGACAAGGGGGAATGGTTTTAAACTAAAAGAGGGTAGATTTAGACTAGATATAAGGAAGACATTTTTTACAATGAGGGTGGTGAAACACTGGAACAGGTTGCCCAGAGAGGTGGTAGATGCCCCATCCCTGGAAACATTCAAGTTCAGGCTGGACGGTGCTCTGAGCAACCTGATCTAGTTGAAGATGTCCCTGCCCATGGCAGGGGGGTTGGACTAGATGACCTTTAAAGGTCCCTTCCAATCCAAACTATTCTATCATTCTATGATTTTGATTCATTGAACCAGAAGGCCATTCTTCCTGTTACTTTCCTCCTGAAGTAACAGGTCATTCCTATTTCTGTCCAGTGGGTACTGCTGTCATATCGATTCCTTATTTGTACTTATAATGACCACAATGACCCAATTTTCTCCCACCTCCAGATTTGCCCTTGACCATTGACAATATCTGTGACTCACCTGTTACAGTCAGTGCAACTGTTAGGTGCACACAGTCATTGTGTGAGCTTACATGGTACTTCACACGCTTTTTAAATATGCAATTTATATGAAAAGATTAGAGAAGCAGCCACAGACGTGAGAAGGGCATATCCAAATATTGCTAGGATAGCCTGAACCCCAAACTCTGCAGCTCAGCAAAAGGGAAAGCTGAAGGAACTTTTTATATGACTACATGGCAAGCAATCTAGGACCTGAATTTGGTTTGTACTTCTGGAATGAACTGAACTAAAACTCTGCAGCTGTCTTTCTCTGTAAGGTTTTAAGAATATAAGAACATAAACCTTAAGGTGGAGTTTATGCTGTTTCTAGTAGGTAATTTGCAGATGAACTATAAAACATTTTTCCTAGATGACATTTTCCTAGATGAAACAAAGAGAAGCTTTCCCAATACAACATTATGGTTTCCTTATCAGTGGTATTTGTTCTGTTGTGAGGTTTAGAAGTGTACATCTGTTACGAAATTAACCAAAGAGTTGGTAGCGTGACTACTAAAGATACTGCCAAGCAGAATACCGAAAATGAGTGCAGGGAGCCAGAAGTCATTGTGCTTGTCCTCCCTAGACATTCCTGCTTTGGTGCTTCACTGAAATATTCTTTTGCTTTGCAAACTACTGTATAGTGCTGGGTCATAACACATTCTTCAGCCAAAATTATTTCTTCTGCCAGTGAAATAACCCTGTCCTTTTTACTTCCGTTTTAGTCTCCACAGAAAGCCAAGCTGTAGAAGTCTGGTATAGACAGATTCCAAGGATCTAATTTTCTCTCCTTCCCTATTTCAATTTGTTGAATGTAAACCTGGTGAACGGGGGAAAAGAAGTGATAGAGTAATTTTAGGAATCATTTTCCTTGCATCATGCCAGCATACTTTGTTTTTTAGTGATTTTCACAGTTGTAGGAACTTCTCTGTGGCTTCATATTGTTCCCAGTAAAATTAAAATTTGATTCATTAACTTAAAACAAATTACACGTATATTAGTATACCTGGTCTAAAAAGAAATCACTGTTGATCTCTGTGTGAGAGTGTGTTCCCTGTTAGACTACTGTGGGTACAGCAATTAGTCCAATATGTTACAGCATCATTTCGTGTGCCAGTTCCACTGATAATCTGTTTCCAAGCTAGTGGACATTGTACACCACCTTAAAATTTATAAAATATATCGAAGTAAAGCATAAAGACACAGTTCTTCCATCACACTTCAGATACATTTCTAAGGTTATTACAAAACTACCTAAAATGTGAATTACCTGGACTGTAATATTACTAATGAGACACAGATCACAATCACAATTGCTAACGCCATGGTAATTGAAGAAGCAGATAAAAGGCAATTTGGAAGGGCCATCTAAAGTTATACTGGTACTTTAATTTAGAATGTTGCAGAGAGCTAAATCTCTCTTGCTCCCCTTAATTAGCCCATTCAAAACCTATCTCATCTGATCGTCATATATAACTTCTACGTTGTATGCTACAGCCCTAGGAGAGCCCTAGATACTCTATTTTTTAAATCACAATCCAAATCTAAGTAATGGAAAAATACTGTGCTTTCCAATCAAGATACCGGCTCATACCACTATAAGATGGTTAAGCTGTTACCTACTTGATTTCAGACAGATATTCTGGATTCTGTATAGATGAGTTTTCTGAAAAATTCATATTGAGAAAATTAACTTTTGAGAAGCAGTTGACATTCTTTCAGCCTTTGTTAACCATTTTCTTTCTAAATTATTAGGTGCCTGAGTAACTGCCAGTAGACATTTTCTATACGACAAATGTTACAGTAATCATTTTTAAGCTTGAATATTTCCTTTTTGTTTTTACTAGGAAGTCCGTCTGGACATGCCATGGGATCTTCCTGCGTCTGGTATGTAATGGTCACAGCAGCACTTAGCTACACAGTTAGATGGAAAGATAAATCAGCAGTTACCCTTCACAGGTCAGTGTCTTTCCATTATTCTAACTTATACAGATATTTCTTTATATACATGTTATGTTTCCAATGGACTTATTTTGACCAAACATGCATAGTCTGTTTTGTCCCATTTGTAAAAAAAAAAACCCACCTTTACTATGATCTATTTCAGCTGAAGAAAAAGAATATTAAGAGGATTTATCCATTTGTATAGGTTGGTGTTTATTAACTTATGGTCATTGCATACAATATCTCTGAATCAGCTCCTATTAAAGGTTGTGTCACATCTTCAGTGTTGGAAATTTTGAATTCTATTAATTGTCTTCACACGTTGGATCTTTTGGTTAGTACATAAGTTTACTGCTTTGATGGTAGTCCTTACCCCATTTTAAAGCAAATGTGCATAATGTTGGCAAAGTTCAGCGTAACATGTTGCTCAGCTCTGTGGGGAAGTCTTATAATTGCTTTGATGGCTGTTCTTTCCAAGCCTGACAAGGTTGTTCCCATACTGTGTGAATTTTGTCACCAAACAATTGAACTTTTGCATTTAAGTATGACTTCATGATGAGAAATATGTTCAAGGTACTAGTGCTAATTTAACTTGACATTGATGAATTTCGTCACTAAAACCACGGTGGTGTCTTGGACCTGAAACTAGATGTGGCTGCAAGAGCAACCACTCTTGCTAATGTTTTAGTACCGACTTCCAGTTTTTAATCATCTGATTCTAAACTTCTCTACTTGTAAACCTCTGCTTGGTAAAAATATGAGCCTGACACAAAGGGGCCTGGTGTAAATTACTAGGTGAAATATCTTGTCTTAATTTTTAAGCATCTTCCTTTTCCCTCTTAGACTGACATGGTCATTCCTCTGGAGTATTTTTTGGATTATCCAGATCAGTGTGTGCATCTCAAGAGTATTCATAGCAACACATTTCCCACATCAAGTTATTCTTGGAGTATTTGCTGGTAATGCTGCTATGTTTTCTCTTCTTTTCAACATATATGCCAAATCTGAAAAAAATTAAGTATGAGAAAAGGCAAGAGGTTTTTAGTAGGGCTACTCAGCCTGCAGCTCTAGTGGTGCTCTCCACTCTCTGGAAGATGAAGGATTTGATGATAGTCTAAAGGTAAAATTTACGAGGTAGTATGTATCTGCTGTCCTTGTAATTCACAGAGGTGAATTACAACGTGCCAGTTGATGCTGACTGCATTATGTCCACACTGCCACAGAATAGCGCTATCTGGTGTATACTGGCTGCATCTGATCTTTATCTGCGCTGCCTGTGTGGAAGGGATCAGAGAGGAAGTTGCTCCTATATGGCCCTGACCTTTCCCCTCAGGAGGAAGCTATTTGGTTCTCTTCAAGTGGTGGCCAAGCACAAACTAGCATGTGTGCAGCGTGGACAAGCACGGGGCCAGAGACCTGGGGCAAAACAGAGAAAAAGGCAAATTAGCAGCGCAGACTCCCCAGGGTGATTTAAGAAGCTAAAGTACATTTTTCAGAGTTACTTAAACATGTTTCAAATTGGTATTTAGGGAGTTTGAACTACGAACAATATCTCTCTAGTATCTATCTAATTTTAAGGAGGGTGAGCAGAGCATTGAGCGGGGGCTGCCCGCTCCTGTTCTCTTTCATGGATGCAGAGCAGCCTGGGCAGCGCTGGCTAACACCTTGCAGTCCAGCTCTCCCTTTTCACAACCAGGATAAAATGAGTAAGAAAGAAGATAAGTGTGTTCTGTGTCTTTTCCTTCAACACAAAGCCTGTGTAGGAACTGGAATTGAATTGTGCATTGCTGGGGCCAGTCTTTGAGTGGAGGACTCTTGTGGAAAAGGAATGTTCTAGTTTACATCTAATATTTGATAGTTGACAACTGGGAGATGCAGTCAGGCCTAAGGCATGCCTCATATCAAAAACATGTAGCGCTTGGTATTTAATTTCTTTTTTTCCAAATTAGCAGTTTTGAGTGGGAGAAAAGGTTTTGTCATGTACTACAGAAGTCGTAAATTGTGTGTGTATATATATACATATATATATATATATAAAAAATACATAGATATATTCTTCTGTCTTCAAAAGTCAAATTCTACAGGGGCACTGTAAAAAGTGCTTCTTCAAAGTACGCGTGTGTTGTTCCCTGTAACACTGAGTTTCTAATCCGCAGGCATTCTTGTGGCAGAAGCATTTGAGCATACCCCTGCTATTGAGACAGCAAGCTTGAGAATGTACATCAAGACAAACTTGTTTCTCTTCAACTTTGCCCTTGGCTTTTATCTAGTCCTCAAGCTTCTTGATATTGACTTGCTATGGTCTGTTCCAAAGGCCAAGAAGTGGTGTGCCAACCCAGACTGGATAAACATTGACACAACTCCATTTGCTGGACTGGTGAGGAATTTAGGTGCACTCTTTGGCTTAGGTCTCGGAATTAATTCTGAAATGTTCATCACGAGCTGCAAAGGTAAAAATAGCTGTAAGATAAGTTTCCGCATATTGTGTATAGCTGCTTCTTTAGCTACACTGCAGCTGTATAATTTCATTAAGATACCTACTCATACTGAGTATTTGTTCTATGTTCTCTCTTTTTGTAAGAGTGCAGCTATGCCTCTGACTGTAGTTGCCTTGGTTCCGTACTGTGTCCACTCGTTAATGAGGACAGCTGAAAAGAAACTTAATTAGATAAAGTTTCCAAATAGTTAGCAATGTGGGGATGGATATGAACTGTTCAAGAAGCCTCCGCAAAGGCAGTTTTGCTAACTCATTTTAACCAAGGGGGATGCCACTGCATCTTTGATGTGCTCCTGGTAAGTAACCAGTACATCCAAAGTCAGTACATTCAAGAATGACTTTGGCAGCTCAGAAATATTAATTGCTGATTTTATTCCTAGAAGTATTGCAACCACACTGCAGTATGGTTAGAAATGACCCAATACTCTGGGTCATAATGAAGTTTTAAAGTATAATCAACTAGTTTTATTTAGGTGCTTAGTGGTCTTTTAATTCTGTCCATCTCCAGCTAGACGGTGCTTCAAGCCTCAGTTGTATATAGTGATACTCAATGTTTAATGTTTTTATGTATAGATATTGTGTGTTAAACTACTAGATAATGGTGTGACAGTATCACACCACCTACAACTGTACAGCTGTACCCAGGCACTGTGAAAAAGCCCAGCATAGTTATAAAAGAAGGCTTTAGATTTAACTTATTGAGCTTCCTGAGCAAAACAGCTTCTGATTAAGCAGATGAGAAAAAAAAATAAAAGTTTATTTCAATTAGACTCTGTAGAATATATTTTTGCATTACTGTGTGATTTTTGTCATTTTTACTTTTTGAAAGTGGTCACATAAATCGTGAATGATACAGACTACACCTTTGATACTGAAAATGCATAAATATGGTGTAACAAATCTTTGGGTTCTGTACATCTACACAGAGCAACAAATGAAGAAAGTTGTCAATAATGAAATTATCTCAGCCTGTCACCTCAAGAATGTTGTTCATGCTCCTGTATTGCAAAGGTAAATTAGTCTAATTCTCTCATTTCAAGAGTCACAAGCCTGAATCACTGTTTGTAGTTGTGTAAATCATGAAAATGTGATTGCAGACTAAGTCATTGCAAGTTTATATTCTTGTCAGCTTGGTTTACCTAAGCACACAAGTCACTAATATATTAAATGTATGTTTGCTATATAAAATGGATGCTCTAAAGAGGCAAAGGCAGGTGCTTTCCCTTTTTATTCATTGTTTAGCACCTACTGTTGCATATTCCCTTTCCGTGCACAATCTTTAGGCAACTGGTATTTTAACTAGTATTAAGATGGTATTTTGCTAATACCATCTCATAATACTTAGTATACAAGCAGCAAAAAGCTATAATATGGGTGATGAGGGCTGTGTGTGTATGATGTGATAGCAATAAGGCTTAGAAGATGTAAACATGATATTGCTTCTAGACTTGCAATTAGCTGTGGGATAATTGAAATGGAAAGAATCTTATTTAGTTGGCAAAACAAGGTTAATAGTTTGAGTTGGCCCTTGGGAATGAACATGATGTGAATTACAGAAGCAAATCTGAAACAGGCATCCTTATTTAAGAGCCTGCTAAGACTACCTTGACTTAAAAAAAAAATTAATCTGTTTTTAACAGTCTGAGAAATATTCTGCTTTATGCATCTCCTGATATCTTCTGTAATGATTCTCTGAACTCTTCTTCCTGGCAGCAGCTGGCCTGAAACCAGTCTTTTCAATAATTGTGACTCCTTAAGCAAAATGACTAAGCTAATGGGACTAGAAACAAATAATGAAGAACAAAGACAGCTATGACAAAGATTTCTCCCATGTTCAAGATGCTCTCTTGGTGGTTTGTTATTCCCTATCAGTGAGGTGACCTACGGAGGCATCACAAAACGCTAGAAGGTTGGTCTAGCTGTCCTTCTGTTCCTCACTCCTGACCAACAGCAGCGGATTCTTTGTGCGCAGCCGTCTGTGGCTCTTGCAGCAGTGTTCGGGCCTACTGGCAGTGTTGGCTATTTTCAGCTGGGAGTTATGGGCAGACATCACGTTTCTAAGCTCCTACACAGGAGCTTCCAGGTACTGACAAAGCATCTTGATGCCTGTGTTGGGATAGACACAACCATTAATGTAGAATGACAGCTAGCATTTCTGCAGTACTCTTCTAAGTACCGTACAGACATGTAAGAAGACGTGGGCTCTCACTCGCTTTCTTGGAGTGTCCTATTAATTCAGCCTGCAACTTCAGTGCTTCAGGGAAAGGGACAAAGACCAGCTTCCTGTCTGAACCACCTTTTATTCTTTCTGTAACTATTAAAACATTACTAAAACCCAAAATGGTGGGAAAACTGAATAAATTAAGTTAGTTTAATTTTACCAGTAACTTCAGAATTTAATGTGTTGATAAAGTAATGGCAGTAGAATAAGACACTTTCTGAGCAGCTGAGTGTGTTGGGCTATGAAGTTTTGTGCAACTGCCTGAAGAAAAGAGGGCTCCCGAAGCTTCAGAGTTAGCCTTTTCCAGAGTGGTGGAATAAACAAGTGTCAAGATATAATCTTGATATTTTGATAGAATTAGAATTGTAAATCAGGAGCCAGCCATTTAGTTGATACAGTGAAATAGACCTACATGTCCCTTAGTCAGGCTTTAGTAAATTTATCACAGTTGAAAATTACACTTAAGCCTTATTAAGTAAGATTGTGTGGCACCTTAACTAAGAGCTATCAAACTGTTAAACATTTAAACTGTAACTTCATCAGGCTTCTGCAGCTGTTTATATTGTTAATATTTGGAACAGATACCGAGCATATACACTCAATACGATGGTGGGCTGAACTACTCAACCCTTTTGAATTAAGGTTTTTCTATGTAATAAGGAGAGTGGAAAGTGCTTGACTGATCCCCTTGCTCCCACTAATGGGATCCCAGGAGAAAGTTAATCTTTTATTCTTGACTTAGAGATGCCCAAACTGGGATAATGCAATTCCAAAAGTCCTTCCATCTGTCTGCAGAAAGATTCTCACTAGCCAGGAGTTTCATGAAGTGAAAGTGTCCCTCACTCCTCATACAAACTAGCTGACACGTTGGCATTACATTCAGTTCACAACACTCACTTTTGCTAAAATGCAGCTTTTCGTCCTCCCCATTCCCTGTTCTTCCTTCCTGATGGAAGGACTCTGGCCACAGACAGGCTGTTCCTGCTCAGAGTAGTCCAGTTGGAGCAGGGGCTGTATTTGCAGGGCAGTTAGGTGCCGTCCCAATACAGTATCATGGCTATATTTATCCAGAGGAATCGGGTGGTTGGAAAACCAGATAATGCAGCTGCCATGGACTATGCAGAGGAACATACAGCAGGACACACCAAACGACACCATCAGCTACTTCTGTCAAGACTAATAACGCGGGGCTGGCTCTGAAACTTTGGGTCTCCTCAGGGGTCTCCTTTGGGTCTCCTCAGGGGTCTTGTCACCAAGCTCCAGGGCTGGGAGATCTTACCTGTGAGGCAGCTGCAGAGGAAAGGCCAGTCCATCAAGGCTTGTTGCTCATGCCCAGACACACTGTGTAGCTCCACTTGCACTTTAATCCCTTTGCAGAGGTACTGAAGGGCTTTATAATCAATGGGTTGTCAATAGCACACAGGAATAAAGTGGCAGGAGGTGGCACCCAAGAATGTGTAAGACCAATGCAACTCTTTGTGTACACTGTGAGTGCCTTCTGTTATACAGGCATACTTCCCAATACATAGCTCCCAATATTTACTAGCTGCCTAAAAACAGGATGATGTTATGATGAAGAGCAGTAGTAGTACCACCCAGCTGGGCCCATGTCGCTGTGTTCCTGCAAGGAGGTGGCAGGCTCGTCTGCAGGCAGGGGCTGGTGTAGTTGCATTGGCCTTCTCATCAGCTCCGTCCTGCACAGCAGACCCTTGTTACAGACATGATCTAAATACATAGAAATACCTGCTATCTGCTGCAAGATGCTCATGTGCTTGTCTGAAAGGTGAGAGGTGAAGTGCTAAAGCACAAGAGCCAGTAAAAAATAAAATTTATTGGTATAATTTGGGCCACAAAAGTGGTGTCCTTTAGGCAAAAGAATTATGGAATAAGTACACCTAGTAATTGTAGTTCTTAATAAAGAGTTGTTATTTTTCCGTGGCCTTAAATACTAATACATATAGGTATGTCAATAGGTTATTGATGGTCACTCTGTCAATAGTTTCAGTCCTGAGCCATCCAAACTAGTTATTGTTCTGAAACATAAAAAGCCTAAAAAGATTAAAACAGAAGGCCAATAATGCAGCTTTCTTTTTCATTTTCAGTTAAGGATTAAAATACAGACTTCCTTGGGAAAACAGCATTTCAGTGTCAGCTATGTATTTCAGAAGGGTCTGTTGAAGTTATTCTATTAATGGAGTTGTACAAAAGTTGAAATCGTCGTTTTACTGCCTGGAATTAAGGGATGTGGCCTAATAAAGTTTTCACCCTTACAGCTCTATTCAAGTTTCAGCAGTTGGTACTGTTGCATAGTTTTATAAGAAACTCCATTATGGTCTGATTTGTTATAAAGTGGGTGAACCCCTAAACCCCCAGCTGCAGATTTTAGGACATGGAGAATGAGTTTTCTATTTAATACTCTATTATTTGAAATCAAGATTTAAATTTTGAAACTGTAATTTAGACTTTTTATCATCTGCTTTGTCTGCAAAATCCCAGTCACTAAAGGAAAGAGTCCTGTTGTCCTGCAGACAATAACCAATAACATATTTCAGAGAAACATGCAGTAGACCTTATAGTAAACTGTTACAGATACAAGCTTCTGCCAGAAGAGAATTCCTGACTATTGTTATTTCTGAATGAATTGTTGCTCTATTTATCAACTCTGCTTAATACAAACAAAGAGCTAATTATGGCTATTTTTTTTCCACCTTTACTGAATGTACTTATGATTTCCGTAAAAATACTCATCATTGTCTTACCTTCTGAAAAAAAGAGAACATATTATCCATCACCGTCTCAATAGAAGTGATTTAAGTAACTGCGATGATTAACTGTAGGATTTTGCATTGATTTAACTAAAGCATTTATTCCTATTCAAAATCTATTTGACAGCTTTGATCAGAGTGATGAGTGTAGGGGAAATGATCCTCACCAGCTCCTGTTCCTCTTCTTGATTGCTTTCCGTACTTTTGTGGAGCTATCCTCTTTGTAAGTACCTAATGGTTTTGCTGAAGGGGCACCGCTGCGCCAGGCTCAGGGCGCTGACGTGTTAGTGCTGTAGCTGCGCACAGTGGAAGCCCAGCCTCCCCCGACAGCACCGCTGACACGTATGGCGCGAGGGGTGGAAGGGGGGGTCTGTACCCACAGTAAGGGTATCTGTGGACCTCTGCAGACTGAACGTTAGGAGAGATTTGATCCCCTGCACGTGCCTGACAAGTGTGCTTGATGCAGAAAGCTACGTACATTTAGGGTAGCATAGAACTCACAATATTGTAGAGCACAGTGTAGCACAATGGGGTACCAACATACACATACCTACCACAGAGTATTTGCTTACAGAAAAGAAATCTTTCAAAATTTAGAATCACAGTAATTCAGCTAATTGGGGCTCCAGTGGTAACAAGCTTATAATAAGCTCCTTGCATGGCCATCAGTTCATCATGAGTGCCCCTTTCAATGATGAGTCCTTGCGACATCACAGCAATGATGTCGGCGTTCTGGATCGTGGACAAGCGGTGGGCAATGACGATGCAGGTACGCCCTTCTCTGGCCTTATCCAGCGCTGCCTGCACGGTCTAAAGGCAACAGACAAAGTGTCAGAGTGAAAATATGCAAACCAAAATATGCATATTTCTCAGAGCTGGAGAAATCTGATTGCTTCAGATTAATTAACCGTATTGTGCAACACTTGTAAAAGTGACTATGAGGCTAAATCAAAGGTTGTGTTACTGGTGTGCTTAGCTGGGTCATGAACTCAGTTTATTAGCAGCACAAAGAAGGGACAGGTAAACATAGCAGTAGAAATTAAGGAAGGCCTTTATTCAGCTGACACGCTGAATGTCAGCTCAGTGTGGATATGTTTTTAAATTTCCACCATTTCTCTAATCTCTGAGTGTCACCAAGCCATGCAAGTTATTGCCCAAGTTCTTAAGCCCCTCACTGCTGTTTTTATTGGATATTCAGGCTCATCGTTCATATGCTTGAATACATTTTTGTTTGTTTGTTTGTTTGTTCGTTTTTTAATGTGCAGAAACTATATTTATGAAACGTTTCCACTGAGTGCTTTGAAACCCAGGGAATTAGTATGCACATTTACTGCCTCTCATTGGCAGTCTAAGAGCCCTTGTAGCTGGCTGCTTTTTTTATAGCTGTGCTTTCTGGATCTTTCAAAAAGATCATTAAATGTATAAGTGCTGAATTAACAATGTGGAATAACGTTGTGGTCATGTAGTGGAGTACGTCAGGATGTCTCTGTAGAACAGAAAAAGGCCTTGTAGGTTGTAAGTCATTGTATTAACTTTCCCTTATTGCTTATCACTGTGCATTTACCTTTTCACTTTCAGTGTCTAAGGCAGATGTAGCTTCATCCAGTAATAAAATTTTAGGATCTCGTATGATGGCCCTTGCTATAGCAATGCGTTGTTTTTGCCCACGAGACAGCTGGGATCCTTGAGCCCCAACATTAGTTTCATATTTCTGAAAAATATACAAAAGGAAGGTTTTATTCAGGTGTAAGCAAACACAGCAGTACACAACCTGAAGGAAGAGCAGGAGGAGAGAGGCAAGAGCGCTGACCATTGCTGCCTCCTCCTTAAAAAAGCCCGGCAATGCAGAAATGCTGTACATGTGATACACAGGTTTGGGGAGACATTTCTGAGCCATGCTTTGCAGCGCACGTGGCCCAGGGGCCAGGCATGTGGTGACAGGCCTGGAAGAAAAATTTGATAGCAAGATGATGGCTGATTTGTCTGAGACAAAAGAAATCCCCCCACCCTAGATTTGGGAGAAGAGGCGAAAAGCGATTTAAGGGCTTTCTGGACAAGTGTGTTGTTTGAGTGCCTAAATTGTATCCATACCTTTTATGTTCTTCTGATTTATATTTACATGATTTCTGTGCATTTAAATACTTCTTAAGTGCATGTAAGCAGCCAGCTTACAATATTTTTCTCTTAAGTATCATGCCCTAGTCACAAGACAAATCCCCCTCAGCTGGGAACAGGATTTATATTTCCTGATTCAGCGTAACGCTTTGACTGCTGAACTGTGCTGCTGCTTCTTTCTTGTCCATGGCTTTGACAAATCTTCCCTGTTCTCCTCGTTCAGAGCTGTAACTGCTGGTTTCAGTTTTATACATATTTGCCTACTGTGTAAAAATCCAGTAGCAACTCGTGCCCAAACTCTCAGGAACATAACGAATGGTCATGACACCGTCTTTGCTCCTACTGTCACAGCGGTAAAATTAAATAAAAGGCATACTTGTGTAGCAACTTCAACTGGGTTTGGAGCAACTCCCGCTGCTATGAACACTGAGCAGCCAATCTGTAGTTCCACAACCAAGGCCTCGTGGGTACTTACATCAGGCAGTGACATGACAAAATCATGCAGCTGAGCCTTCTGGGCCGCTTCTATGACTTTTTCCATCATCGCCTCTTTGGTGTTACTGCCATATTTGATATTATCAGCAATGCTGCAGTCAAATAGCACAGGCTCCTGGGACACTATTCCAATTTTTGATCTAAGAAACGGTATGTTTATTTTCTTGGTGTCGTGTCCATCTATTAACTACCAGGAAATAGGAGAAAACTTGAAAAATCATTCCAAAATAACAGCCTGCAAAACCCAAATAGTTTATAGCAAAACTAAATGGTTTAGCCATATTACTAAAATGCAAACACAACTGATTTGAAATTATTTGAAGAATCTGCTTATATTTGACTCCTTTATGCATGATGTGTATTTTCTGGGTATGTCTGTGATCCAGCCAAACACTAGACCATTTGCTTAATCTTAAGGCCAGGCGAACTACTTAATTGCTTAAGGTTAGGCACATGCATTGTTGCCTTCCTGGCATAGTGATCACCACACAGTTTTTCCAAAGAAAGAGAAGTCAAACTACATGGCTAAGTATTTATATAAGGAAAAGATATAAAAGCTTTTTAAGCTATCAGTAATTGAATAACTGGAAGTTAAATCTAGACAAATTCAACCTGCAAAGAAGCTGCATGTTGAAGCTATATATTTAGGGATGTTCCAGACTCTTCGTTGCTCCATTCAGACTTGATTTTTGATTGTGCTCCCACAATGTATGGAACACGTTATATGTTTCATACAGGAGCTACCAAGGTGAATGTCTATGGCCTACATAATGCATGAGGGCACACCTGAGGCTGGTAGTGTTCTGATCTTGCCTGAATACATCTGAGATGATACTCAGGAACTGTCCACATTTGTTCGAGAAGGAGCTGAAGCCCCAAGCTGCATATGTACGTGCCACCACTGCTAGGCTGCACAGTAGGACACATGCACAAGAGTCTTTGTAGCATTGCTGAAAACAACAGCACGCAAACCACGTCTCCTTTGCTTACCACGCTTCCTTTCTCAGGGTCATAGAAACGTTCCAGAAGCTGGACACTGGTGCTCTTACCACAGCCGCTACTTCCAACAAATGCCAAAGTCTGTCCAGGCTTAACAGCTACAGAGAGTCCTTTCAGGACCTGAATATCAGGCCGAGAAGGGTATGTGAATTTACAGTTAAGAAATTCAATGCTTCCCTTGAAATCATCCTGGTGAAAAAAATGAGAAAGATGCTACAATGAGCTCAAGCTCAAAACTGAGTTGTAAAGTACAAAGTAACTCTTCCTCAAATTCCATTCTTGCATCTCTTATTTAAAATATGACATTAGTGCTTGTGAAATTAGCCCAGAAAGAGGGATAAGAGCCATGCTGGAGCGGCTGTTCTAGAGATTAAGCCATTAGTCATAACACTATTGCTCTGCTTATACTTCCCCATACTGCACTGGTCAGAGGCATCGATTGGAAATAGGATTGCCTTGCAAATGGGTAAGTAAGTTTTTTGTTTTAATACAGACACCGTGTAAGTGTAAATTTGGTGATGGTCCAAATACATTTGTGCAAAAAGCTGGATTTGGTAAAAAAAATAAAATCAATTGACTTTCGCAATGTTAAAACAATACATGAATTCAGGACAGTTTTCCCAGAACTCTTAAAAAACTCTTTTACAAAACTCTGAAGGGAATCAAGATATGTTATTTTCATGGTTTGAAGCAAAATACTTAATGTATTTAGTTCATAACAATTATTTCAAGTTTTCATTTAATTCTGAAAGAAATAAGTTAAATGAAAAATAAGCTGTTTGCATTTTCTGGGTCTGACTTTTAAATTCACCAAAAATTGAGCATTTTCGTTTTGTCTGACTCAAAGATGATTCACCTCCTCATGAACACCCCCAACATTTGGATGTGAATGGAAAAAAGCCCCCATTGCAAGCTAGCGACAGTCAGGTTTATGTGCGAACAGTAGAGCAGAAAGAAAAAACATGCTACTCTGTGAGTCATCCCAATTGGTCCTATTCCAGTTTACAGGAGTTTTACACTGACAAATTCCTAATAGCCACACTTTATATTACTCTTGCTGTCTAGTACTGAGCTCGCTGCTTCCAAAAGAGCAAAGACAAGTAACAATTATACAATCAGCAAAACCTTCTTGTCAAGCAGGGATCCTCATTGACTTATAAATTGTTAGTGCAACTTCAATGCTTATATTGAGCTGAATGACATCACAAATTACTCCTCTCCGCTCTTACCCATTTTTCCCCTTTTTCACTGTAAACACTGATTTTCGGAAGCCGATCAACCAGTTGAAAAAAGCGCGCAGCAGATGTTTTGGCTTTGGCATAGTTTGGAGTATAGGAAGAAGCTCTTCCCAAAGCAGTTCCACTGGTCACAATAGCAGAGATCACCCTGCGGGGAAGGGGGACACGGTCATTCTTGGGAAGCCATCAAGAAACTGAACGCTACGCTGAGACCAGCGCTTCTGGAGAGGAGCCTGTTTCTGGCCGCAGGCAGGCTCTCACCTGAACACAAAGCTGTAATGGAGTCCTTCAGTATCAACTAGAAACCCGCCGTATCTGTAAGAGACAGCATTGGCAATGAACACTATGCTCTGGGCAAAGCCAAAGCAGAGTCCATAAACATGTGCTTTTTTGATTGCAGCTCTGTAGGGCATATCCAGGTGCTTCTCAAAATTGTCGATAAACATTTTTTCTTTTCCTATCCCAGCTACAGTCCTGATGTTAGAGAGGGCTTCACTGGAAATCTGGAGGAGAAAAAAAAAAAAGGGTAAAAGCTCCTAATTTTTACTTGGAAAAGTAGAGTGTGCTTTTTCACAAATGCATGATTCTTTCATGAACACAGGACACCAATGCCATATATAAATTGATGCAGATATGATACAGTCTGGCCCAAATATCAGCCAACCTAAAGAGAAACTTTCCTACAAGCAATTATCCACTAACATCCTCAATAGTAATGCTCTGTCTGCTCCACTAGAACTAAGTTACTGGAAGCACACTGAGGAAATGTGGCACATGTGACTTATTTCATGTAATGCGAATAAATGGGACATCCACAAAAGTAAAGATGGTTTTAGGAACACTGTTATTTCCTTGATTGTATGCATTTATTAAAGATGTTTATTTCCATTATTTTACTTGTTTTACTTATAGCAATAGTCAGAGAAAGAGTTAGAAGGGATGCTATCCCTAACTTCTCTTTCATAAATTAAAACCACTTGAATTTACTACGTTTCCTCACCTGCTCACCCCCCTCCTTTCTCTTGTTTATGTCCAAAAAGCCTGATGAGATGCAACATATAAATGGAGGGTGACACCTTGATTCCTCTAACATCAGCAACACAATTTCCAGGAGTTTTACTTTGTACATAGGCAAGAGTAAGCAAATGCTTGCCTACATACATAGAAAAATGCAAACCAGGAAATTATGAGATAATACCCATGGAAACTTCTCTGGAGCTTTAATTAATTGTAGGCTTTATATTGTGCTTTGTGGCCAGTCAGAATTTGGGTTTCTGTCCCAAAAGAATAGTACTACAGTTTCATCTATAGAAGTAAATTGACTGTTTGATCCTAATTTCACCCTACTTATCTCAAGTAAGTTTATTAAGAAATTGGTTTAAAATGCTGTAATTTGCCTGGACTTTGATAGCAGCTTCATAGTGTGACACTTTCCTTTGGGAAGCAATATTCTGGTATATGGCTTACGAATGTTTTCAGCATGTAGGAAGCGCTCTGAATATAAATCATTAAAAATATTCCATCCAATTTCAAGGGGTTTTTCCTGGCCAAAATGAAGAGTCAAATCTCTTGCATTATCATACAATGTGAAGGGGCGGATAAGTAGGTACTGTGAATTGGACTGTTCAGACTGTGCTCTCCCATGTTTGGCATGGCTGACGAGCCATCGCTGTGGAAGAACTCGAGCGTGTTCAGCATTTGGATGCAGTGCTGGCAAATGAATTAGAAAATATCACCAGACATAATCCGTCATCGCCAAAACTGCTGAAGCATTGAGTGCCCTTTTCATCCCAGCCTCTGGGTCATTCTGTTGAATAAAAGCTGATGCCTTGACTCATTAGTGAAGTTTCTCTCCTTGTCAGGACAGTATTTTGATTTATCACTTTTTGTAAATAATTAAACCATTCTGAATGTGGGCAATTGGTCAGATCTTAATTCTTCCTTGGCTTTCTGGAATTGAAGATTTTTCCTAACAGCACTCAACAGTGAAATGTATTCATTTCATTAGTGATACCAAAGTCAAATTATATTCATTCACGTAATGCCTTTTGTGCATTTTTAAAAAACCAAACTTCCAGAAGTCTGCATGCGTAGGTAGTAAACATGATTTTTTTTTTAAGTCCTATGCCCCAGTCATGACATGCTTCTTTAAATCACACCCAGAAATGGGTATTGGGAGCTGAAGATTTGCTTCTTCAGAAGTCAAAAAGGGGGGGTGGCAGGCTGAGCTAGCTGCAGCAGGCAATGGGAAAGAAACAGCCAGTAGATGCTGAGCTGAACAGGGCAAAGGACTGCAGTCCATGTGTTTGCTGCACAGATTAAGGTCAAGAGGAGGCTGAAGATAGTTGGTTGAGAGCTCAGATGGGCAGAGGGAAGGTTCAGATGGGGCAGGGTGGAAGGTGGGATGGGTAAAATGTTTGGTGGGCAGGACTTTAATGTAGGAAGAAGGAGGATTGGAAGGAGTGGGAACTCTGCAAGGGTCATTTTAGGATGGGCTAAAGTAGCTCTGCAGAAGGAAAATCTCTGAGGCTTTGAGAGGGCCTGCAAAGCATACTTTTTCTGATGCGAGAAATATGGCAGCCTAAAGAGGGGGACAAGGCTCAGGCATTACTCTGAGCGGGGTAACCTGAGGTAGTCTTCCTCAAGTCGCCTGTCTTCTAAATCCCCGCCTTTCTGATGCAGTTCAGTTTCTGCACAGTTGAACTAGGTATATTTTAAAAGTATCAGGTTCTGGGTCACGTGCCAGAACTTAGTGACCCAGAACTAAAGTCAAAGGAGTTTAAGTGTTTCAAAGGCAGCAGACCTGCCCGCTCCTCTTTGTGCATAGGCGTGAACTTGTGAGAAAATGACATTCCTTTCTCTTGTGTCCCTTCCTTCTCCTTGTTTGGTACATGGACTGGAAGTCTGCTCAGCCAGTGCAAACTTCATAAAGCTATTCTCAGCCTTCGAGGTGAGGCAGTTCGCAGGGTCTTGCAGCCAACAGAGCATGGGATGCTGCTAACCATGATACTGGAGTTAGAGTAACAAGGAGGAGGGCTTTAGCCAGGGGGCCCTGAACACTGGACGCATTCTTTCCAAGGAAAGGGAATTCCTTCCTCACGTCCCATGCTGGTTGGTTTAATACCCGCACAGGTGTGTTTTCACCATGGAGCAAAATTTAAAGTATTATGAGAAAGTCCTATGCCTCCTGTTACAAATTAACAGAAAAAAGGTTAATGCTTATCTGAATTAAAAAAAAAAAGATTTATGTAGTGGCTGAGAAATGAGAATTGATAGAATTTTGACCCTTAAAATCCGTACATAAAGTTATGCCTGTGATCTAGCAGCACACATGGATGAAGAAGCTGGTAAGCTAGTAGGGCCCACTGAAGGAACAATTCTGCTCTCTCTAAAATCCACGTACTGATCTGTGGTTCACAGACTGCTGAGAGATCTGTGTCTACCAATTAGGTCCAATAACTTTTGAAAAGTCAGTCACATTCCATGCAGCACGTGCTTCTGCAGTTAGTTCCCTATGGTGTTTCAATGGTTTCACAAACTGAAATACTACAACTTATTTGCAAAACGTTGCCAGTTTCAGTACATTTGAATTACCGATGGTCCCAAATGCCTGATTTTTTAACTACCCGTGACTGCAAATATAAATTAGTTTTTAAATAATGTTACCCGTCCAGTAGCTTCCAGCGCTTTCTTGTCCTGAGAGGCGAATCCTGTCAGCATTTTAGCCTGCACAGCTCCAGATAAGGCCAAAAACGGCAAGAAACACAGTATAACTAAACTCAGTTTCCAGCTGAAGTAGAAAGCAATGATCATGGCCACTCCAATGTTGGTAAAGGAATTGACAATCATTCCTATCTGTGATCCAGTTGCCTTCAAAGAAAAGAAACAGAGATGATTGACTTGTACTCCAATAGTAACTTCAATAATCTTTAAATAAATTTTTCTATAAAACTTTAGAAAACTCTAAATGATATTATAGTATCATAAGGCACCAACAGCTGTTGACTGCAGTGGAATTTAGCCAGTTTGGATATACTGTTTCCAATTAATTGTATCAAGAGAAGGACTGCAAATATCCAATATTCCTTTCACCAAACTTTCCAATGAGAAGTCAGAAAATTGTTTCTAATGACTGTAAGAAAGATAATCTAACTATTGAAATTAGTTCCCTTGGTTCCCTGGGGAATCACTCATCTGAATACTCTGTTTAGCCTCCACATTTATCCATCTAGATTTAAATAATAAACAGAACCCTTTTGCAACTTAACTGTTAAAAACAAAGTCTCAGCTGTGCTAAAATCAGTTAGAAACATCACTCAGAAAGGATGAATTAAAGTTGCATTTCTGCCTGTCTCTTTATTACAGAAAAATTTTAAATACGCCTTTGACATCACCTTTATTGAATGCATTCATCTTCTCCTTATGTACTTCAAGAACACTATTCTTTGTAATGAACTTGATTTATTCACTCAAAAGTTATTTTCTTTCATAGCAGTAAACAGCAGCCCTAGATAGGAACTGGGTTGCTATGTATTAGGAAAAAAAAATACATTTAATATCCTTGATCATTTTCAGTTGAATTCATTTGCAGGATGTGAACTTGCAGCACAAAATGCTCATCATCTACTCCTCCTCTGACCTGCAGCAATGGGGCAAGGTGCCTCGGGCCTGGCCACGGTGGAAGGCACACCTCCCAGCTCTGCAGCGGCTACCAAAAGGGGCAGCCATAACACCCCCTCTCACTCCAAGAGTCCACTTCTTACTCCTGGTGCAGATGTAGACATTTTCAGACCCTGGACACTTGCGTGCATCTTCTCACCGTCAGCTCGCTCCGCAATAGCAGCAGTTGGCTAAGCTCTGTGTCAGGCAGTGAAAGGCGGAGGACACTGCTGCTCAAGCAGCTCTGTTTTTTTCCCCGGGAGCTGTGGGTTGAATGGCTGTGCCCCACTGCTGTACATGTGCTTAGAACAAAGATGACCCTTAGGAGGCTATTAAATAGTTAAGTCAGTGTTTTACAAGTTTGTTTATTTCAATTAAAATATGTCCTGTAAGTGCCTGTAAGGGCTGAAGAGGTTTGCAGCTGGTTTCTCAGATTCTGTAGAAATTGCTGCTGACAGGGGTTTGGGAACCTCTTCTCTCACTTCTCTTTTAAATTCTTAAAACCTCCATTAATAGTTTTTAAAAACTAATCCACCATCTTCAGTCAAGCTGAAACAGGACAATTTTTGTAACAAAGAAATCTGTATGCTTCCTTCTTTGTTTCTAGAAAATTGCTTGCATTGGAGCCAAGAAAAATGGCATCTGACTCACTTCTACCAAAGCATCAATTCAGATAGGTAACATTTATAGCTCAGCATGATTTAACCCTCACCCACTAAGGAACACAACGCATGGAGTTGGTGGTTCACTTTCCCAAATAATAAGTCACACTTAGTGTGACTAAGCCAGTCATCACTGGCTGCTTGTCCCTGGCTGGAGTACCAGCCAGAACTGTAAACTGTTTTTTCAAGTGGACTGTCAGTTTAAATCAAAACTGTCACAACAAGCACAATACCATGCTGAAAACTTGAAAACATGATTAGTGATGAATGTCACTAAAATACTAGTCTGACGTGTTTTTGAAATAAACACTTAAGCATTGTGGCAAAAAGCTAATTCATCCCAGAAAAAAGAAATTAAAACTTTTGCACTGGATGCTCCTTCCCATGCCACTGATGGTTGGTATTTTATTGGCTTTTTTGTTCTTGTTCTGGTAATACAGGCAGGAATAATGGGCAGTAAATTGTGACCCTATTTGTGCTTTTAGGTAAATGCAGTGATAATAGTTCCACATGGACAGTCTATGATAAATAGAAATAGCTTAATTGACTGAGCAAGGACAGATCTACACTGACCTTGCTGGTTGCATGCTAGCTGATTTCTGTGACAATGTGCCAAAATAGGTCTTATAGTAAAACGATTCTTAAGCTACCAGGTCTTACCCCTTGGACCTGTGAGGCATCTGTTGCAAGTCTTGTAGTCAAAGCACCAGGGCTGTTCTTCCGGTCATCAAACCAACCAATGTCTTGCCCTAGCATAGCCTGGAAACCAATTTTCCTTAACCGTCTTGTAAGCAGCTCACCGGACTTGGCAAAGGTGTATCCCTGGGGTGCATAAGAACAAATACAAATATTGTACAGAAAGAGATGACTTACAGAGTAGGGCATCAGAAAGAAAATTTACCCATATTGGACTGCTATTACCTGTAGAAACTGTGTGAAAAATGAAAGAATTCCAACACAGACAAAGAGCAAGCAGACACCGTTGATCTGGATTCTTCGTTCTTCTTCATCAAGAATGGAGAAGGTCTTTGAAAAAAATGGGTGGCATCATATTAGAAGTGTCAGTTTTGCTGTGTGTGAAGTTTATTCATGACTCCCTTTTGCCAAGTGCAGAAGCCCACCCTAGAACCAAAGCCAGAACACAGAGCTCTCCCTCACCCCTTGCAAAGGCCCGATTCCTTATTTTTCCTAAGGTGAGCCTGGGTACAACATAATGTTTTTTACTCCTGTTAAACAACAAGTTTATTATACTCGGTGTCTGCACATATTGCTATTACTTGTTGCCCATCCCTAGTTATAATTAATCAATCATACCCCCCCACTCTAAACAAGATCCAGTGTGATAACCAGGGAATGGCAATGAAATAAATAGCATAGCGACAAAGCAACAGTGCAGCAGCTCCCTTACCTCCTCTCTAACCTATGCCAATTGCAACGTTATTGGGCCATACAAAATGAAGTCTGTGTAAAGAATTATACCCTAGCATGACTCTCCTTGGACAACACTAATGGCTCTATAATTGCTATAGGTAGGCTTCAAGAGGAACGTATTGTCTTTTACTGAAGGAGTGTGGATATGAGCTACACCCTTACTGCTGGGTACTTGAGAAAAAGTATTAGTGCTTAAAGTAGAGCCCCTCCACCCCATTCTGCTCCAGTCTCCATGGTATTTTCCTTTTATCTTTTGTTCTTAATATCCAGTCTTTTTCAACACCTGCCAGCCCAGTGGCTGCTGCTGAAGTAGTGGTCCAAATCTAAGTAGCCATCCTTTAGCAATTCCTTTCAGTCAGAGCAGTTGATACATAGGTCAGTTAACCTACTTGAAGTTGTTAAACTACTTCTGCTACTTGCAGGTATAAGCAACAGCTCATGTTTGTACTTCTCCACTAACCTTAAATTAATTCTAATTGGATTTTACAGCTAAAAATTACTATAAATTCACTAATCTCTCAACCTGTTATCTGTAAGGTGTAACTAAAAATAACTTGTGCCTTCGACTTTTACTTATATCAAAACCAGCTTAAATTGTTCTAGGTAAGTATTTAACAGTAGAAAGAGAAGAAGGAATTTTCATTACAGCTGCAAAATGTAAAAATTCCACAAAAATAAACTTAAGTACTAGTCTTAAAAGTTCAACCCAAGTTATTTACGATTAAAAGTGAGCTATGCATCAAACTAACAGAGAGGAATTAGAGCATGAATTTGAGAAAAAGAAATCGCTGTTCTCTAGTGGAAATTCCACGTCAAGTATTTTAACTTTGTACATCAGTATCTTGGCAACAAAATAAATCCTGCAAAATCCAAAATGATAATATCAAAATGGCATTTAGTGTTTCAAGCTAAGAGCTGTCCCAATGCCATGCAGTCTTATCAGTAGCAAGGCATATTACTTTCTCAGACTAATCTTCGTTTTAAAAAAAAAATCACCAGGTATGTTTTAATATGTCATAAGAACAAAACATATAATGGTCTGCTGCTGTTCCTATCCCCTTAATGAAATCCACTATACATTCAGTAATTCATGCTTGATCCTGAATTGAACAGGCTGTGAGCAGATTTCAGCTGTCTTTGTAACTTCCGTATCTAGAAAAGATATTGCTGTTTTCTGTTTGCATTTTTTTTTTCTATAGAATATAATCTAGTTAAACACTTGGACTGAATGAGATACAAGGTGAACTCAGTGCATGCATAAACTGTGTCCTACAAGGATTCTAGATTTTAGAATTGCTGTGATGGTATTTTCTGTATCATCATGGTATGCAATATCTAGACATGAATGGAAAAATGCACTTCATAGTAGTGGTCATGCCACATGCATAGCTAGCCTAAAACATAACGAGAGGAATAACTAACTACTCATCATTGTGAACATTTATTAACATGTATGTCACGTTAATTACTGTGTTGTGGTACTTTTTCGTATGAAAAAACATCAGCAAAATCTCTAAATTTTCTAATGAGTAAAACTAATAAACAGTATGATAAACAGAGTGTGTGATGGATCATAATAAATATACAGTTGTGAACTGGCATGAAAAACTACTCTCCAGAGATGCTGATGGCTTTTTCACAAGTGATTTGCATGCTGTCTGCACAGTCATCCAGAAACACTGGGATGGCTCAAACATGGGTCGAACTTAACATTTTTTCTTTTCACACTTTGTAATTTTTCTCTCTAGTTGAATAAATAAATACCAAATACAAGACTGAGCATTGAAAAGAGAGATAAACACTTGCCCTAGGACCCTACAGTGAGTCCCGGTAAGTATTTATGCTTGTTATAAATAAACTTTTGTTCATTGCTTCTGTGTGGCTAGATGGTAGGCAAGATTAAGTAGGAGTCTGTATTTCAAGAAAGTCAAAGGCAACACAGCTCCTGATTTCAGGGAGGCTGGATCTATATCCATGCTTATGAAAGGTGCTCATGAAAAGGGAGAGTGCTGTAAGCCTTTGCTTTAATATTCTATCCATATCACCCACATTCAAAGTGGTTCCCCCGCTTTCTCTTATGCAAGAAATACGTTGTGAAAGATCTTCCCAGTTCCTGTGGCCAGGCTCTCCATTCCTCCTGGATAAAGGCTGAGAGAACTGCAATGTCTGCAAGACACCTTGAGGGTTTCTGGTGAAGCCAGAAGTTATTAGTCAGTCTGGGATTCCTATTGCAAGCTCTAAATTCAACGAAGCATCCCAGCTCAAGAAGAGCAATGGATGAAGTATGTGCTTACACTCTCCCTAAACTGAGAGCAATAGCACTTTACAGTCCTACAGAAGGAAACGTGGATAACATTCGTTGGGAAGAGATCTCTGTATTGCAAACAGAGGATTTTTTTTCCCCTTGCAAATCTGTCCTGTAAAATTGAACTATCCCATTCTGCAGCTATGTTTTTGACCTATGTTCTTGATTTAAAAAAATAACACTGATTACAGTAACATGTAGCATGGGCAATAGCATCAGGTCTATAAAAGGAAAGAGTTGTTGCTGAGGTGTCCATGTTCAGATTATACAAGTTTCAACAGTTTTAGCGTGGACTATCTTTTATTTGGGGCCATGGGCTACGTGCCCAATAGCAGTCGGAGCACATCTTCCAGTTGAGTTTCACTGGAAAGGATCCATTTCTCATACTCTGAGACAGTTCCACAGTGGGAACCAAAGCATAGTAAGAAGAAACTACTGAAAAATTTGTGCCAAAGGTACACTTCTGATCTGAACTGATCAGAAGACATATCCAGTATTATCCAGTTCTTCATTCACTTTTTGGGATTACATTCTGAGAACCTTCAAGGCAGAACTTTGCTAAATTTATCCTTTCATTTCATAGCTATGGGGATTTTTCCCCTCACTTCTCCAGCGTATTGGTCCCAGAGTACAAGCCCACGTGTCTGTCACAACATCATTGCAGATATTCAGACAGCTTGGAAAGGAAATGCATATTCCATCTTGGTACCAGGCAGAAATGTTTTAAATTTATGAATAATGAAACACAGATGTTGAACTTCGCTCATGTTCATTATGGCTTGTTTTCTTCTTGCAGCCTCTCTTCTTTGATGGACTGAGACCTTCAAGAGAAGGAATTCATCCTTGGCAATGAAGGCATTTAGCATCTTGCAGGATGACATCAACCCCAGACCTCCCAGTGTCTAGAAAATCTCTCTCAAAAGGAATCAAAGGTTAGACTCATTGCAGAATGCACATAGCAGTGTCTCGCTGTCTAGTGAAAGCCACAGTCCTTGGCATGAGGTCTAGACACTCAAAAAGTGTTTGGAGGTGGCACACCTATGGCTAAAAGGCCAAGCCCATTGGCCAGGAGCCACTAAGTGGATCAACAGAGACTGGAACATCTTTTGCTCTGCCCTTCCCTGGATCTTAGTCAGTAAACATTAAGCTGCAAGTAAATGTGATTCAAAGTCCTGAGTAACCTCCCAGAGAGAAATGTCTAAGTCAAAACAACCCCCCAAAAAAACAAACAGCAAAAGGTCAATCTTTCCTTTGATAGATTGCTGGCACTGCAATTAGGAGCATTTTCTGAACCCTCTTCTAATCAGTAGCTCAGATGCCGGGGCATTAATTCGTTCACTCTTTCCTGCCTGAAAGATTTCGGACCTCCACTTTCTAGGAGAGTGTCTGCCCTTCAGGTCATATATTCTTTGCACGCATATGTACCTACCATGACTTAAACAAGTAAGTGGGAATCACAACACAAGTTTTATACTATTTCAGCTGGGTACCCAAATCACGAAACGATAGTGGCATTCCCATTTTCTTCCCAGTGAATATGTCATTACTTTACCCAATAAGAAACAGCATCAACAGAGGGGGTTTTTCTATCCTCCTCATTCTTGAAAATTTAGGACACTTTCCTAGGCATTAGTTAGAGCAGCGCTGAAT